>NW_028165634.1:180200-331688 GCF_964263955.1 Coregonus lavaretus | reverse complement strand
GTCTGTTCTTCTGCTTACCGACTACAGTGTGGAACATGGTGGAGAGAACAGAATGAAACCTGGACTTAGAAAATGTGTGAGTGTTGACTGCGTGTGAAGAATATGACTAAGAATAAGTCTTAATTCAAGTGAAGTCAAAGTCAAAGGACCACCCATCATTACTTACTTGGTCATATTAATATATCAGCTGTAGTTCTACAGAAGCACAAATCAGGGACACACCAAAGTTTACAAAGAGTTGCTTTGACAATGTGTGTGTCTGTGTTTGTGTGTGTGTGGCGTGTTCGTGTTACGTTGAGAATGTGTGTGTGTGTGTGTGTAGTGTGTGTGTGTGTGTGTGTGTGTTCAGGATGATGATGATTTCTAATATTGTGTCTGGTTTCATCACATCAGATGTCTGTGATCTCACACTGGACCCAAAACACAGTAAACAGATGCCCATCTCTCTGTCTGAGGTAGAACAGAAAGGGTGACATATAGGAGAGAGATAGCAGCCGTATCCTGATGATCACCCAGAGAGATTTGGGTTCTGTAGACAGGTTCTGTGTAGAGAGGGTCTGACTGGGCGCTGTTACTGTGGTAGGTAGAGTGGAGTGGGGAGAGGGGCTGATATAGGAGTGGCATATAAAGGAATCAGCAGGAGAGAGGAGGATAAATGACTGTAAGATTGGATTCAATGACAAGTCCTGGAGTCTGTTCTGCTCTGACAACGGTTACTCTGCCAGGCACAATAATAAGTCCACTACTCATAGACGTCCCCTCCTCCAGCTCCCACAGAGTAGGAGTGTATCTGGACTGGCCAGCCGGCACTCTGTCCTTCTACAGAGTCTCCTCTGACACACTGACCCACCTGAACACATTTCCACTCCACCATTCACTGAGCCCCCTCTATCCAGGGTTTAGGGTTCATGGTGACTCCTCAGTGTCCCTGTAGAATAATAACCATGGTAACACTGGGACACAGACACTGGACACACACACACAACTGGACACACACACACACACACACTGGACACACACTGGGGTTAGGGGCTGTTTATAGGAGTGGCATATAAAAGGAATCAGGCAGGAGAGGAAGGGTTTGAACTGTGAGATTTGGATGTAATGACAAGTCCTGGAGTCTGTATGCTACTCTTCACTCACACACTTGGACACAACACACTCACACATACTGAACACACACAACACTGGACACACACACTGACACACAGGACACACACTACACACTGTACACACACAACACACACTACACACACACACTGAACAAACACACTGAACACACACACACACCGGACAAACACACACTGGGACACACACACACACACACACACAGGACACACATTATTGATCACACACACACACTGGACACACACTGGACTAACACACCCACACACTGGACACTGGACACACACACTCTGGACACACACACACACTGGAACACACACACAGCACACTGAACACACACACACTGGACACACACACACACACACAGTGACACACACACACTGGACACACACACTGGACACAACACACTGTACAAACACACATACACACAGGACACACACAGCACACTTGACACACACAACTTACACACACTGGACACACACACTGGATCACACACACAATTGACACACCAGACACACTGACACTACACACACACAGACAACACACACACACACTGGACACACACACTCCACACACACTGGACACACACACGACACAGGACACACACACAGGACACACGCAACACTGGACACACAACACACACACACCCTGACACACACAAACACAGGACACACACACACACTTGGACACACACACACACACTCACACACACACTGGACAACACACACACAGGACACACACACACAGGACACACACACACACTGGACACACACACACACACACCACACTGGACACACACACGTACGCTGGACACACACACACTGGACAAGACACACACAGGACACACACACACACATGACTCACACACACTGGAACACACACAGCTCACACACTCACTGGACACAGACACAGACACTGGGACACACACACAACACACTGGACACACACACTCACAGCACACTGGGACACACCACACAGACACTGGACACACACACACTTACACCACACTCACACACAATGGACACACACACATACGCTGGACACGACACACACTAGACACAACACACACACCACACACTCACACTGGAGGACACACACACCATACACACAGGGCACACACACCTGACACACACACACACACAGGACACACACACACTGGACACAACACACACACACACTGGACACACATCCACACACAACACACACCTGACACACACACACACTGGACACACACACACACACGACCACAGTGGACACACACACATACTGGACACACACACACACACAACACACACACACACTGGACACACACACACTGACACACACACACTGGACACACACACAACACTGAACACACACACACACTGAACACACACACACACACTGGACACACACACTGGAAACACAAACACAATGGACACACACACACACACTGATCACACACACACACTGGACACTGGACACACACACCACAGAACACACACACGCTGAAGCACACACACACACACACACACACACTGGACACGACACACACTAAACCTACACGCTAGATACACACACACACTGAACACACACACGACTGAACACACACACACACACACACTGAACACACACACACACACACACAGGACACACACACACTGGACACACACACACACTGGACACACACACACTGGACACAGCATCCACACACACACACTGTACACACACACACACATACACACACTGGACACACACACACACACACACTGGACACACACACACTGGACACACACACACTGACTGAACACACACACACACTGAACACACACACACACACACACACACACACTGATACACAAACACAATGGACACACACACACTGATCACACACACAACACACACACACACTGACACGGACACACACACACTGAACACACCACACGCTGAACACACACACACACACACACACACACACACACACACACACACACTGAACATACACACACACTGACACAGGACACACACACACTGGACACACACACACTGGACACGCATCCACACACACAGAACACACACTCAACACACACCACACACTGGACACACATACACACACACACACACACTGGACAGACACACATTGGACACACACACACTCACACACTGAACACACACATACACTGACACTGAACACACACACATACTGGACACACACACATTGAACACATACACACACAGGACACACACACACACACACACTGGACAAACACACACTGGACACAAACACACTGGACACATTTCCATGTGCTGGAACAGGACTTTTGCTATGGCATCTTATGTTTGGGTGTCTCAAGGTCAGGTCTGAGCCATGATCAGAATGTGTCTCTGTGTCTATTTCCAGCCCTGCCATTTCTACCTGTCCTGATCTAGTGTTTCACCCCTGACCTCCTCACACCGTCTCACTGTCCATGTCTGCTTTAAGCTCCCACCTCTACTTCACTGTGTTATAATGGACCTTATGCTTGTTATGTCACCTCTGGAACCAGTTATCAAACATACTGACCTTTCTGACCCTATCCCATGGCCCTACTTTCTACAACTGCAACATTTAAATTCATGTGTATTGCTAGCAGAGGCAAGTGCATAGTCTAGCTAGCTAAGGAAGAGAGTTAACCAGTGGTGTAAAGTACTTAAGTAAAAATACTTTAAAGTACTACTTAAGTAGTTTTTTGGAGTGTGCCTCTGGCTGAACGTACATTTTAAAAACAAGAAAATCATCTGCTTTGCTTTATGTAAGGAATTTGAAATGATTTATACTTGTACTTTTAACTTTTGATACTTAAGCATATTTTAGCAATTACATTTACTTTGATACTTAAGTATATTTAAAACCAAATACTTTTAGACTTTTACTCAAGTAGTATTTTACTGGGTGACTTTCACTTTTAGTTTAGTCATTTTCTATTAAGGTATCTTTACTTTTACTCAAGTATGACAATTGGGTACTTTTTCCACCACTGGAGTTAACATCGTCATATGGACGGCAGAAAAGGAATGGAGACGGACATCGGAGTGGGAAAACAACGTGATTAAAAAGGAGGAATATACAGTGATTAAAGGAAAGGACATTTATTCAACTGTGAAGACAAACCTTTTAATTCAATCTGCTAAATGAGCGAATTTAGGAGGAAACGTCAGTGAGTGAAGTGAATGAAGATCACATGACTGAGGAAAATATTGCTTTGGTTGAGGACAATATTGAAGTGAGTGACAATCAGGAGCCTGTTGAGAAATGAACCAATTATTGGAATTGATGGAAACATTGGACAGTTTGATGATAGTATTGAGCAGTGGACCTCATATACAGAACGGTTTGAAATATTTTGTCCTTGTAAATGACATGGATGAGGACAACATTGTGCCTACATGTTTTAGTGTAATGGGGGCCAAAGACATTTAATTTACTAGGCAGCCTGCTACAGCCAGACAGAACAGGTAATAAGACGTATGGGGATATTGTGGAGATATTTAAAGGACATTTTTCACCAGAACCACTAGTTAATGCTGAAAGGTTCAGGTTCCACAGGAGACATCAGGAAGAGGGAGAATCAGTAACAATGTTTGCTGCTGCATTAAAGAAACTACCAGAACACTGAGTTTAATGCTGTTCTAAATGACATCATTAGAGACAGACTAGTATGTGGGCTACGGAGTGAAGCTACACAAAAGAGACTGTTGACTGAAAGTCATCTGACCTTGGCAAATGACATTGAAATCAGTGTGTCCATGGAACTAGCTGCTAAAGAGGCTCACCAGTTGAGTTCATCAGGAAACTTAGTGGGTTCATCTAACAATCCTAGTCACCAGCTGATACATTTTAATCTCATACACAGGGTATACCTTCCACCTAGAAAACATAATTTAATGAACATATTAACCTCTCTTCTGTGTGATCTATGTAATCAATGTAAGGTTCTGTATTTATTTTTCTCAGTTCACCTTTTGTTCTTGAACGTAGCCCTGTATCTTTGTGTTCTTGAACGTAGCCCTGTTTCTTTGTGTTCTTGAACGTAGCCATGTTTCTTTGTGTTCTTGAACGTAGCCCTGTTTCTTTGTGTTCTTGAACGTAGCCCTGTTTCTTCGTGTGTTCTTGAACGTAGCCCTGTTTCTTTGTGTTCTTGAACGTAGCCCTGTTTCTTTGTGTTCTTGAACGTAGCCCTGTTTCTTTGTGTTCTTGAACATAGCCCTGTTTCTTTGTGTTCTTGAACGCAGCCCTGTCTTTCATTTTTGTTCATTGACATGGATCAGGGACAACATTGTGCCTACATGTTTTAGTGTAATGGGGGCCAAAGGCATTTAATTTACTAGCAGCCTGCTACAGCCAGACAGAACAGGTAATAAGACGTATGGGGATATTGTGGAGATACTTAAAGGACATTTTTCACCAGAACCACCTAGTTACTAAGACTTTTCCTAGCTCGTTTGTGAGAACCAGTTATAGCCTTCAGTCCTAGTTTTGATTCACCTGCCTGTTTGCCTACCTGTGTATGACCATTGCCTGCCTGTGACCACGATTCCTATCTTCTGTAAAGGCGTAATAAACACCTGCTGCGTTCTGCGCGTGAATCTACACCCTTTTTCTCCCCTGAGTATTCATTAAAGTACCCTAATGTTAAGTGTCATAAATGTATAGTTTATTAGGTGCTGACATCTTTAAAGATAATAAGAAAGAGGGAAAAAGATAGAAACTAAATGAAATGATGAAAGTATAAAATAGTAACCATCTGGTGAGCTAATACCCCTGACCCCTAACCCGCAAACCCACCAACCCCCCTCCCCAACTGAGGGAGTTAATAAACCATACCCTTAGACGCTAGTCTTTAAGATAGATGTACCTGATATGCATAGCATCAACCCAAAGAGGTTCATTCTAAATGATATGGATATGGCATTAGAAGTGCATTGACTGTTCCCTGTAACATGAATATATTGTTAGTCGAGTCACAAAATACATTTTGAATCAAAGAGACAAACATCGGCAACAATAATGACTGGACTATTTATCCCCACTTTGAGCATGTCTCAAACAACAACAACAACAACAACAACAACAACAACAGAGGATGCGTTCATAGTCACCAACAGCGCCTACCCGCACACACAAACGTCAACCAATCAGCATTTTTATTAATTTTTATTTTTATTTCACCTTTATTTAACCAGGTAAGAAGCAGTTGAGAACAAGTTCTCATTTACAACTGCGACCTGGCCAAGATAAAGCACCAAGGCGCCCTGAAACCTGCGCTGTGAAACAAACGCACCCAAGCAGCACAGGAAAAAAGACATCAAGCTATGATGAATAAATGAAAACCTTTACCAGACGATAACTATTATCCCTCAAATATAAAATAGAGACAATTAGTTAAACAATCACCATTCTCCTGAGTTCACCCTCCCAACCCCCCATTATATATATTTATATACACATGTACACACACACACAACTGTCCAGCTATCAGCTAGCTGGCAATTAGGTGTCCAGCCAGTGAGTAGCTTCTCCCTGCCTCGGTATCACTAACGCTAGCATACATCTCTAACAATAAACAAGCCAGCAAACGTAATAGTAGCTAAAAATTCCCTGAAGTAATATAAACACCATAGTTAGGCTTGAAACCCAGTCAAAAGCCACATCACTATTTAACCAAACCCCACTGGACCTCTATGGGTAAAATAAAAGTATCCAGAAAGAAAATGTAACTACCTGGCATAGTGTGGCTGTAGCTATAGTAACACCCTGGTAAACTTAGCGAGCTGGCTAAATAGCGCAGTCAACATTAGCTATGATACAGCTTTACCTGGCCTGTCATTATGGTGCTAGCCATCTAGCCAGCCAGCCAGCCGATCCTATGAGTCATTTGGTTGTAACCTCATGTTCTAACAGTTCACTATCCACTGTATCCAAGTTCAAAAGACAGTTCCTCCTGATGTAGTAGACGGGAACAAGTCAGGGAGTTCTTTCCTCATCTATGTTTCAGCCGTCTTCACAGAGTCAAATGTGCGCTCACCATTCTTGGTGTACGTCCACAAAGTCGTCGGGTAGCAGCAGGCCGTATGCCGAGCCAGCCTGCCGCAGAAGCCTCTTCAGTGGGGAGAAAGCCATCCTCCTCTTGTGTCGTATGGGAGAAAGATCCGGAAAGATCATGATTCTGGCATCTCCGTACTTGAGCTCTCCCTTTGCTCGGGCAGCAGAGAGGATGCGGACAGTGTCCTGGTACCGTAGAAATGTAATGACTAATGCCCTGGGTGCAACCTGGCCAGGCAGCCGCCTCCGTAGGGTGCAATGGACCCTCTCCATTTCCAGTTGGTGCGCGGAAGGGGGTAGATCCAGAATTTTGGGATTCCTGTAGAAATGAGATGGCGTCTCGTCCCTCCACGGCCTCCGGGAAAAACCTTGAAATCTCAAATTTTCGTGAGAATTTTCGTGAGAATCTAATTTCTCCTCGAGTTTAGAGATGGCATCTTCCAACTTATTGTGCTTTTGATCCACTTCCAGGCGGACGTCCAGGATGGCAGCCTGTTGGTCAGCATGGTATTTTTGTAACTTTGTCACTCGTTCCCTTTGTGACTTTCTGGTCTTCGTGGAGTGTATCAACCAGCACATCAATTTTGCTGTTCAGAAAGTGTCTCTTGGATTTTAGTTATACCCTTGTCCATCACCATTCTGAACCATGCTGGTGCTTCTTCCGAGCTAGCATCCACCGAGGCCGAAGAAGGGCTGTGAGACACTAGCGGTTCTGGGGGGGGACGGGGGGGGACGGGGACGGGGGGCAAGATTGGACCCCCTTGTGACCCCCCTAAATGCTGTCTGAAATAATTATCACAGAATTCACGATCATGTTCTTTTTTTTTTTTTTTTTTTTTACATCCGTTATTAGACAGTGGCAAAGCGGAACACTAAAGTAACCCAACACATTTTCTAGTGGGACTCCTTTAGGCGGAACACAACAGTATCGTACCTCATGGATCTGCAAGTTTTTTTCTATTCAGAAGTTGAAAGAAATTTGGCGCGAATAATATCGTTCAAGCAAGAAGAAGGAAATAAAGAGAAGTGAGCAACATGTTGAATATGTTGTATTTGTAAAATCGTTAACTATTAAATGCATTACAGAAGTGTAACGTTAGATCAGCTAATGTTAACCTGTCCGTTTGTTACTTTCTTTGTGAATTAATGAAGGAATTGGCTTGAATCCTGGGCTATGTATTCGTTTGCATTGTTTTTGGTTTAGTTTTGTAGCTAATTCTAACAGTCAGGCATTGAAAATGTATGGCAATATGAAAAAGGATATAATATTTGATCAAAAACGCATGTTGCTGAGTGCTTTTACTTAAACCACACTCAGTAAACGCATTGTAACGTTAAAAGGTTAGACATGAAAGCTAGCTACCTAGCGAGTCAGTTATTTTCAGTAAATGAATGAATAAGCTTGGTCCCCATTGCTTTGGCTCTATAGTTGTCACCAACATGAAGAGAAAAAAGGACTTCATGTTTCTTCCAAAGAAAAGACAAGGCAGAAAGTCAGACAGAGCCAGAGGGTTCAGGTGTGGAGAGAGCAAGAGAGAGCAGAGAGAGACAGCAGGAAGACCATTGGAGAGACTGAGAGTGATGTCAGCCAATCTCGGGAGGAGCCACCGGTGCAGCCAGTGATGAACATGGACCCAAGAACTCTGATAAGGGACAGGAGGAGGAGCTTCAAGGCGGCCTGGTACCACATCCACCCCTGGCTTCAATTTTCAAACAAATCAGACTCTGGCTTTTGTTACGCCTGTCTCAGAGACTGGATTGGATTCAAAATTGGGTTTTAACAACTGGAAGAAGGCAACTTACAAAGACGGGGGGGTTTGCAATTCATGCAAGATCTGAGTGGCACAAACAAGCAATGATTACATGGAGAGACTATCAGAAAGCTGTAAAAAGTAATGCAACACTGGTAAATGCCCTAAACAAGGAACACAACAAACAGGTTCAAGACAATGGGGACTATATTAAAACAATAGGAGAAGTACTACTACTTACAGCCACACAAAACATTGCACAAAGAGGACACGATGAGTCTGCAGAGTCTGATAATAAAGGGAACTTCATGGCAATCCTAGAAACAATAGCTAAGCATGACATAACTGTGGAAAAAAAGGTTGACTTCCATTCATAATGCAAAATACACAAGCAAAGGGAATCAGAATGAGGTTCTGAGTTGTTTGGCAGACATGGTTCCAACAGAGATGATAGAAGAAGTGAAAGACAGTGAGGTCTTCAGCATAATGGCAGACGGAAAACAAAAGATGTAAAAACAAAAGGATCAGATATCTCCAGTACTCAGGTACTATTTCAGTGGAGCTGTCCACGAGAGCTGTCTCCACTTTGAATCGGCTGATCCACTAGATGCAGCAGGGCTTACTGACTAAATCATACACATATTAGAAAGTCATGGTCTTGAATACAAAAACAACCTAGTAGGCCAAGCATATGACGGTGCTTCAGTTATGAGCGGCAGCATTCAGGCGTCCAGGCAACGCATTAAAGAACAAGCAAAGCCTTTTACCTCCACTGCAGTGCACACTGTCTACACTTAGTTTTAGTGGATACAGTCAAAGCTGTCCCTGAGGTAGGACAGTTCTTCTCCTTACTAGAAAGACTGTATGTCTTCACATCTGGGTCATATGTGCATCAAAAATGGCTTAGCGTACAAAGAGAGATGTACCCAGGTGCACCTAGAGAGCTTCAGAGACTAAGTGACACTCGCTGGGCATGTCGATATATGGCTCTACATACTATTATGGATAGATTGCCTGCCGTTAAGCGAGTCCTGCAAGACATAGTCCAAGAACACAACGGTGACAGATCTGTTGAGGCACGAGGTCTGCTTGCACAGATAGATGTACAATTCATTGTGTTCCTTGTTACACTGCATAACGTTTTTGGAGAAGCAACATTTCTATCAGAGATGCTACAGTCTTCATCACTTGACCTGTCAAAGGCTGTTGATTTAGTTGAAGCCTTAGTTCAAACTTTGAATGACTACAGGGATGAGTCATTTTCTGATGACCTATGGAATGAAGTGTTGAACACAGCTGAGCAATGTGATACTGCAATACAGCCCCCTGCAAAACCACCAAAAAAGCTCTCAATTTAATGGAGACTGTGTACTCAGTACAGTAGGTCAGAGGTCAGATCCAGAAATAGATTAAAGACAGTTTTCGTACAACCTTTTTCTACCCTGTCTTAGATCAGATCCTCAATGAGCTCAACAGACGATTCTCTAGCGGAAACTGTGACATAATGAATGGCATCCAAACTCTAAACCCCAAAAGTGATGCATTTCTCAAAGAGAAGTCCCTGTTTCCATTTGCTAGAATGTATGAATCAAATATTGAGGACTTGGGGCATGAACTACATCAGTTCAGAAGAATTTGACAAAGGAAAATCCAGAGTGGCATGCAGAGACCATCCAGTGTAGTAGAGATAGCATTATTCATTCAGCCTTATAAAGAAGTGTTCTTTCAGCTCTTTAAACTATGTAGAATAGCTGTTTCAATCCCTGTTAGTACCGCTTCTTGTGAACAGAGTTTTTCTGCTCTAAAGCTGGTGAAAACGTATCTTAGGTCCACAATGTCAGATGAAAGATGATGCAATTTAGGTGTATTAAGTATTGAGTCAAGGAGGGCAAAGGCCTTGATTCCAGATGAATTTGCGGATCTTTTTGCAAGAAACCACAAAAACCGTAGAATACAGTTGATGTAACTGATAGTGAATATGTAATGCAAATGTCAAAATGTAAATGCAAATAATAAATAGTTGAATGATTATAAACATGGTCATTTGTCTATTGATGCCTGCAATGCAGTGAAGAAAACGACATGACAACAATAATGTGTGATGTAACTGGCCCCTCTAACAGTACAACTGGCCCCAGCCTGGCCCCTCCCACTGGGAATGTTCTAGAACCACCACTGCTGCTACGGCTACATTGGCCCAGTTATTGTTGAATAATAATGAAGCTAGGTCGATTCAATTACAATAATATAGCTAGTAACTTCAAAATACTTACAGCTGAAATACACTGCCGTTTTCTTTGTGAACATGGTGAGATGGAGGAAGCAGCATCCATATGTAGAGTTGTGGGGGAGGGGACCAGTTTCCCAAATAGACACTGGCTTTGGATCAGGTTTAAATTCCCCCCACTAATGATCCTTGTTAGGTTTGGGGGAGGGGAAGCTGATCCTAGATCTGTATCTAGGGGAAACTTCACCCCAGCAAAGAGAGATGGGGGAAGAGGAGGAGAGAGAGCGTTGCTCTCAGGATTGACAGATCATGTACAACATCTACCAGTAGGAAATTGGTGTCAGAATATATCTGACCTTTAGCAGTTCTAAAGTCTTCATTTGCTCCATTTCATTAGTCTTGTTGATTGATTGCTGACATCTAGTTTCACAGGTGAGATGGTGTTGATGAAGAGCATCCATCCGTTTTAGTACTGCATTAATAGTAATGCATTCATAGACATATAGTTGCTACTGGTGGTCCTACCCATCCCCCACTTCACTCCATTAACCCTACACTTGCTGCTCACATGGTGGTTTGTCTAAATGTATCTGACTTTAGGTCAGTTTTTAAGGTTCAGAAGGTAAAGATTGTGTTAGGCTGTGTCAGGAGCACTAGTGGTAGTGCTGCCGCTCCCAGATCACACATTGCCCTATATAAGTATATACTGTAGCAAGCTGAACCCAACACCTACCAATTACCACCTTCTGATCTCTTTGTGTAATTGATAAGGTGTTGGCTTGATAGTCGCTGGACCTGGGTTCGAGTCCCGGTTGGAGCTACCCCAAAATTTGGTACATTGGTGTCAGAAGTGGGATAGTGCCTGTGAGGCCATCAAAGAGGCGTGTACATGTGAGAGACTTGCTATAAAGAAGTGTGGGGGCATGCTCTCCCCAAGGAAGGGGGTAATGTAGCGACCTTAATCCAACACCTAGCGACATCATCGAGAGGTTCGGACCTCTTGGGTTAGCGCTTGAAGTGTTGGCTTGACAGTTGATGGACCCAGGTTCAAAACCTGTTTGGGGCTACCCCCTGAATTCACTACAATATATTTGTTTGCCTACGGGCAGGGACACCCGCGTTTGAGACAAAAGGGGCATTACACCGTTGCTGTTTTAAAAAAAACTGGCAGTACTGTGACCAACCCCTTCAGAAAGACAAATTCCATGGACTAATAAAGTTGTACTGTGCTGTGCTTTGCTGCACTTTGTTTAACCAACGTTAGCTAAGCTTGTCATCGAGAGGTTCGGACCTCTTGGCATAGCGCTTGTTGGGTTCTGACTTCTAAACATGAAATAGACTTATTCATGTCACTGAGGGAGAGAGGGGAATGTATAACGTTTCCATTCTGTCAGGATATGTTATTGTTAGCCATCAGGGATCCTATTGGAGGAGAAGAGACACAGTCTGGTACAAGTCAACATGACAGCCGTGAGTTGGGGAGGAGTGAGCAATTTGGGCAGAGGTCAGGTTAGATGAAGTGAGGAAGAACATATATCACTCATCTTCTGGATAGCAACAGAGGTGTATTGGCTGTTCAGATGTGGAAGGAGGGGCTCAGCATAGGAGGAAGGGTTAAATACCAGTGCTTGTGTGAATATGTTCTTTGTCTTATGCAGCTGTATGATCCAATGGGTGAATAAACTTGGTTTGAGCTTTACTAAACGTCCCTGAGTTTTACTAGGTTCATTTAGAACCTAACACGCTTAAGGTGTTGGCTTGACAGTTGATGGACCCAGGTTCAAAACCCGTTTGGGGCTACCCCCTGAATTCACTACAATATATTTGTTTGCCTACGGGCAGGGAGACCCAGGTTTGAGATGAAAGGGGCATTACACCGTTGCTGTTTGCAAAAAAACACTACATTGGTGGAAGCAGTGGAATGGTGCCTTGGGAGAGGTGTGCACATTTCATGGGCGGGATCTGTACCCAGGTGTCCCATGGGAAAAACCAGTGTCTTGACCATTAGACCAAGAGGTAATGCCTTCTTGACCTGAGGGTGACACTGATTTTGAAGTTGCAGGCAGGACTACCTCATTACCAGATCATGAGACAGACTCATGTTTTCTCCACACATGGGATAGTGTGAAATGAAATTTGCCTAGGAAGCCCATGCTAGAAGTGTTAGGAGGTGGAAGTTAGAGAATTAGTCCAGGAACTGAAAGGTCACTGGTTTGAGTCCTGAGCCAGACAACAAAATGTGGGATTGGATCTGAACTGGCAGATCTGTGCCCAACCCCTTCAGAAAGACAAATTCCCTTTGTTCCCTGTAACATGGACTAATAAAGTTGTACTGTACTGTGCTGTGCTGCACTTTATTGAACAGAACCTGAGAGTCCAGCATGTCAGGGGATGGGGTGGGGGGTGGGGGGTGAGAGCAGCAGTGGGGGATGGGTAGCTAGTCCTTGATTGGCTGTAGACCTGGGAGCCACAACTGCCAAGAGAAATTCAATCTACCCTTTTTATCAGCCAAGCCAACATAATGTTTTACACACCCTTATTGTGGACTGTTAATGTTTATATTTAAAATCAACACTGAGCTTTTCATGTTATAATCTGTTATTTATCAAATCTGATAGTAAGATATTGAAACCATATACAATATGCACTAGAAATGGTTGTAATGAAAACCTGAGACACTCCTATAGACCTATGGAATTATGAGGGGGGGGGGGGGGGTGATGTATTTCTGAAAGATATCAAGTAATTTAGGATTTGAAGTCAATTCTTGCGTGGGAAACTGCAGTCTGGTTTGTTTGTCTGAGTGAACAGAGCAGTTGGGGGAAGGGAATACACATACAATGTTTCAATCTCCAACTGTCTTGTTTCACAGACTCCTGTGAGAGAGAATATAGTAGACGGTTGCTGTCAAAAAGTGATTGGGGAGTTTTCCTGTGTCCTGTGTTTATGACCTTTTAAGGACATCCTGTCCGGACGTTCTCTTCACTATTTAGGGTGTGCTTATGTAACTTGATAGTGCATCTGTTTCTTTCAAGTAAAGCACATTGATGAGGAATATATGATCTATTTTGCTGTGAGAGAAAGAGCACATATTTACCTGATTTGTTAAATATTAATAGTTAACAATGAATATGATTAACAATAGTAGAGACATTTCTGAACTACCAATGCTGTGCTTTTGGTAAGGATGGTTCCCTCTAGCTCCCTGCAGCTGGTCTGGGCGTGTAGTCAAGGACATGGGATAGAGATCAACTGGAGGAACAGGTAGACCTGGTAGCTCCCTGCAGCTGGTCTGGGCGTGTAGTCAAGGACATGGGATAGAGATCAACTGGAGGAACAGGTACACCTGGATTGTTTCAATTTCTCGTTGCTTCCACACAGCCACAAGAAGAAAACAAGGTGGCTCCTGATCTGCCAGGGAGGGGCGTGCTTGGATGAAAAGCAGAGATTGTTTTGGACAATTTGCAGAACTTATGAAGAGCTATACAAATCCTGTTGACTCTGTATTAACTTCAGCCTGCAATTGCATAACTAAGGATATTTTACATATACTCAGAAGCCGTTGTCTGTGTCATTTTCTAAAGTTGAAAGTTTGTTTAAGAATAAGATAATATCAGCACTGTGCAAAGAACCTTCTACAACATGTTTGAAATAAAAAGTAATGGCCTGGTGATTGATGTGTCGTGTACTGACCTAGTTGAACTTAAAGTTTGAACTGTTTGAAAAATGTGAAACAGTTGGGAATTTTTGTAGTGAACTTATGGAGCTGCTGTGTAGTGAGCTTGTGACCCCTTGTAGAATGAAAAAGTAATTTCCGGGTAGGTCTGCCTGAGTATAAGTAAGTGTTAGACTTGTCCTGTGAACACTACGAGCGACAAGAAACCTCAAGAGAGATCAACCACAGAAAACTCCAGAAAACATGTCTCCTAGACCAATTCTAGGTGTGTTGTGTCCTTCATGTCTGGGCCACAATGACAAAACCATCGATGCCATTCTTTATGATGCACCTGATTGTTTTAATGGCGGGATTGATAAGAGTGGAGGCCAACCGGGTGATTCAACAGTGAAGATTTTCACACACAGCTGTCTCAACAACTTTTTCAGCCAAAAACCAGGAGTTTTTCTCCTGCGTTTCTCATGAGGGAATGGCTTAAGATAAGACTTGCTCTATGTCAGATCTAAAAGGCCCTGAATGGAACATCCCTGCCTGGGTACGTACTGGAAGAGGAAGTCTGTGGGCCAGATGATTTGAAAGTCATACGAATCTCTTCAGTAGCGTATAGTCCAGACTCCAAAGTGACAATTGTAGGTTGTTCTGAATTCGACAGCGCAAATGCCACCAAATGTTAGTTCATATGTATTTTCAAACGCTTGCACAGAGGTCAACTATTTTGTGCCTGTCTTTAGCTTCAAGTGGCGAGATTGGTTTAAGGTGCTTGATATGATGAAACAAGTGCAACAGTTTTTCCACCATCGTGAACATTTACGAAGATGGTCCCTTCTATCCTCAAGACAAAACTTTGGCCCTATCTATCTATCTATCTATCTATCTATCTATCTATCTATCTATCTATCTATCTATCTATCTATCTATCTATCTATCTATCTATCTATCTATCTATCTATCTATCTATCTATCTATCTATCTATCTATCTATCTATCTATCTATCTATCTATCTATCTATCTATCTATCTATCTATCTATCTATCTATCTATCTATCTATCTATCTATCTATCTATCTCTCTCTCTCTCTCTCTCTCTCTCTCTCTCTCTCTCTCTCTCTCTCTCTCTCTCTCTCTCTCTCTCTCTCTCTCTCTCTCTCTCTCTCTCTCTCTCTCTCTCTCTCTCTCTCTCTCTTCTCTCTCTCTCTCTCTCTCTCTCTCTCTCTCTCTCTCTCTCTACACAAGAGCCACTGGTTCTTTGGGTTGTGTGTGTGTGTGTGTGTGTGTGTGTGAGTGTGTGTGGAGTTTCTTTAAAACAACTGTTTTGTAAACCTGTTTACCCTTTTAGAAAGAGTTCTCAGCTATCCATATTTTAATGGTCAACAGTTTGCTCATCTAGGGAGTCCCTTACACACAAGGGAACTGAATGTACACGTGGGGTCCCCCAAGTGTCTTTTAAACTACTTTTTTAAACCTGTTTAACCTTTAACCTTTTAAAAATAGCTCGGGGGGGGGGGGGGGGGGGGGCGTCCAGGAATGTCCGGGAGGCGTCCGAGGATGGAATGTCCAGTGGATGTCTCAGTCAATTAAAAACAAAAAAGGTAAAACAATTGTATTCTTAAAGATGTCCCGTTTTACTGCTGACCTAAACAGATCCATTTGACCCCATAAAAGAGCGTCCGTGGGATGTCTCAGTCAACCAAGAAAAAAGACCCAGAGGACCAGAAGGCCTGAAGACATACATCTTAAAGAGACTCCTTGAATCATTTAATCCTCATGGAGCATTTTGAAGGTGAGTTGAATTTTCAATATGATGAAGGCTTCTATATCTAACTATGCATATATATATATATATATATATATATATATATATTTATATATATATATATATATATATATATATATATATATATATATATATATATATATATAATTTATGTTGTATATTATAAATGAATATTTTAATAATGTATTGTATAAAATTATATAGTATATAATGAATGAGATGTTGCGTTATTGATTTTTTTAAACGAGAATGGACTCTACCTACATATGTATATATCCTACTGTTTATACCAAACAAATGTCAATTTTATGTAAAGTGTCTAATCAAGAGTGGACCACTGGCTTCACCTAGTGGATGATCAGTTACATCACAGTTGTAGAAATAAATTACCTGGCACGATAGTATACTCTTCTATATCCCTCTCTCAATGGATAACAATTCACTCAATGGATAACAATGGGTTTTTAAATATTTAACAGTATTTCAATATTTGGTTTTTGCAGACATTTTAAGACTGGATGACATACAATTTTCAGGTAATTAATATTGTTATTTTATTTATTAGTTTTTTTTAAGGGGGTAGATCAGCTTAATATTGCAGATAGATTGTATCTTCTATCAATGTAATTGTCTGCATCACTTCCAGTCCCCCATGTTTTTTATATACACACACACACACATATTTACATTTACGTCATTTAGCAGACGCTCTTATCCAGAGTGAGTGAGTGCATACATTATTATTATTTTTTCTTCATACTGGCCCCCCGTGGGAATCGAACCCACAACCCTGGCGTTGCAAACGCCATGCTCTACCAACTGAGCTACATCCCTGCCAGCCATTCCCTCCCCTACCCTGGACGACGCTGGGCCAATTGTGAGCCGCCCCATGGGTCTCCCAGTCGCGGCCGGCTACGACAGAGCCTGGATTAGAACCAGGATCTCTAGTGGACCACTGCGCCACTCAGGAGATAATACACATACACATACATATACACATATATATATATATATACATATATCTATACATATATACACACATACATACACACATACATACACACATACAGTGAGGGACATTTTTTTTTGATCCCCTGCTGATTTTGTGATTGACAGTTATTTTGTGTTTCTTCCATTTGCGAATAATCGCACCAACTGTTGTCACCTTCTCATCAAGCTGCTTGGCGATGGTCTTGTAACTCATTCCAGCCTTGTGTAGGTCTACAATCTTTTCCCTGACATCCTTGGAGAGCTCTTTGGTCTTGGCCATGGTGGAGAGTTTGGAATCTGATTGATTGATTGCTTCTGTGGACAGGTGTCTTTTATACAGGTAACAAACTGATATTAGGAGCACTCCCTTTAAGAGTGTGCTCCTAATCTCAGCTCGTTACCTGTATAAAAGACACCTGGGAGCCAGAAATCTTTCTGATTGAGAGGGGGTCAAATACTTATTTCCCTCATTAAAATGCAAATCAATTTATAACATTTTTGAAATGCTTTTTTCTGGATTTTTTTGTTGCTATTCTGTCTCTCACTGTTCAAATAAACCTACCATAAACATTATAGACTGGTCATTTCTTTGTCAGTGGGCAAACGTACAAAATCAGCAGCGGATCAAATACTTTTTCCCTCACTGTACATACATACAGTACATATCCTTTTTTAAAAATATATTCCCCTTTATTACTTTCCAACCCCTTTCCCTACTTGGAGTAAACTAGTGAACAACAATGCTTAGGCCTCTACTTCCAGCTTATGCTTACTATATACATTTTATGGACACAGTCAATTTTACAATAATTATATTTTGTTTGTTTTTGCTCCTGAACTTCTTCTACTCTCAACCTCTCCGATCATTTTCATGATGTCCATCCGGTTTGCTTCTATATGCCATATCTATCCATTCCAGCCTTGTGTAGGTCTACAATCTTGTCCCTGACATCCTTGGAGAGCTCTTTGGTCTTGGCCATGGTGGAGAGTTTGGAATCTGATTGATTGATTGCTTCTGTGGACAGGTGTCTTTTATACAGGTAACAAACTGAGAATGTGTACTTCCTAATATAAAAGGCTTATCAGGACTGATAAGAAGACAGGATGAAGTAGCATGCTGTGTCTCAACTAACAATGTTATGCAGACTTTCTTTAGAAAAGGTGAAGGTTTGTCTGCCAGACCTACCAGGAGAATCTGGACATTTTCTGCGACTTGGAGACTATGTGGTGGTAAAGGATTAAAGAAGTCATTGATGGACAACACCCAAGTGGGAAGGTTAGTAATAGGTGTTGATGGCTACCTTGATGGAGGGCCAAGTAAGAGAGAGAGATTCCTAGATCTATATGGACCATTGGAGGACTTTTCTAACGCAAAGGAGGAAGGTGGCACCGCTTCGGCGGAGCATTGTTTTTGTTTTGTCTGTGTGTTTTTGCAGCAGAGACTATTGGTACGCTGATAGAAGGATACACTCCACAGAGAGACGGTGATAAATGGAGAAGGACTCTGCATGATCATAGAACTAGTGAAGGAAGAAGGTTCATGCATCATCACACCGTCTACACCAACGGAGGTATGGATAGAGGGGAGATTGAACAGGTATCATGTCAACCGATGCTACAGATGACTACGAGGAAACTGACGATCTGGAGATGATAGTAGGTATATACACTGCTAAAGTGATAGTATTGAGAATGCATTGAGATAATGATCTGTATTTATTTTCAGGATGAGGAAAGTCATAATTGAATTCTGAATGTTTATAGTGTATGTTAATATGAGTATACATTCTGAAAGTCGTAATGGGTGATTAAGTTGACAGTTTTTTCATTTTCAGTGATAAGGAGAAAGTGAATAAGAATTGGTTGAGTTCAGTCATTTGGTTGGTTATAATTTATAAGATTAATGAGTGATTTAAGTGAATTATTAGTATGTATAAGCATAGAAATGTTTTCTATGGATATGTTGGGTTTAAACAGTGATACATTAAGGACATGTCTTAGGATACATTTATAGGATTTATTGAATAGACATTGTTGACTCATACTGTTTGAAACATGGAAGTTAAGGTGAGGATTGTGAATGAAATCATGAATATGTTGATTAATTGGGTTAAAGTATTAACATATTAGTAATGATATAGATTTGAAGTATGGGGTGATATTGATATGGATGTTTAGAGTGGTAAATATCTATGTTGATAGGCAAGTACTTAATTGGTTCCTATCATGGGGTTAGGATATTTTCATATGATGTGATTTTGGTTGAATTATTAAAGCAGGAATAGTCTAGGGATGTGATGATGTAACAGGGAGTGATAATAGAGTGTTATAATGTGTATGTTATATTAGGTACATTAGGAGGACAAAGGCGGAGTTTAACATTGTATATTTTAACAATCATGAGTTTTTAAGAATTGGGTCTGAGATGATAATCATTAGCATTGGATGCTATTATATTAAGATTAGGAGGATATGGTAATTTGAATGCTGTTGAAGTCTTTTCCAAGGTGTTTTAGTGGTAATTCCATAGGAACATGGATGGCAAGTATTATATGTCCTCTAGTGGCAATAGTACTTACTGTAGCAATAGTTATGGGGTGTTGTTTTCACATTTTTCGGGGATTGATTTTAAGATCTGTACAAACGATTACTAACATGGCAGTTATTACAGTTAGAGATGTATCAGTTAATGTTAATACAAGGAGGGAGAGGACTAATTATTATTCTATGTCATTTTATTTCAGTTTAGAGTCCATTGAATGTTCCTCATTCAGGACTAGCTCTCTCACTCTGACCTTATTATGGTCTGGATCATAGATATGACTATTGCCAAATTATACAATTCTTCATAATTATCAGTATTATAAATTACCCTCAACTCTGTATAATAAATTACCTTAACTTCCTCATCCTATGCCTCTTGGCTTTCCAGTGTGGGTGATCAATTCACACTAGAAAGTCAAGACAGAGTTCAGAGGTCATTCAAACCCTTCAAAGAAGTGTTCCATTCTATAGTATAAACTAATCATTAACCACAGTCAAAACATTTCATAAATGTTTTGCATCCCCAGTGTACAGTAAGTCCTCATTACATTTCTTCTCAAAAGAAATCACGTGTTTACCCAAAACTCACATATAAAACAAAAAACTTCAGAAAGTTCCATGTGTGTGTTCCTTTAACACTTATCATCTTTGACCCGTTAAAACCCCCTAAAATCAAAATAACAACCCTATAGAACCATTATAATAGGTGGGTTGTGTGTGGTTATTTGAAAAACCCTATTGGAAAACAACAAACAAAACTAGCCAGGCCTTATTTAATTTGGTAGCTCCCTCTTATGACCTAATTATAAGACGACAAATTTTACTACCTGCTCCCCCTAGCCCACAGACTTTTGAAACATCCCAATGAGAGATAAGGAAATCCCCCCTTTTCCTGGAAGAGAAAGTATATATTTCGTTAACATTCAATTATAATCAGCAATCAAAAAATATTAATTACACACAAAACATGATGCAGATATACCCTGTCCTACCTCACATCAATAATCGTTTGTTTCAATCTAATTCCTCATAACTACTCCAGAAGAAGATTACATAAAATCTCTCAAAAGATGATCATCTATAACCCCTTTTCGGTAATGTAATCTGCTCAACTTGTTGCAGTGATGTATTGAAATATAAACCTAGTGTTTAATAAATTCAGAACTAACAAAAGATGTGTACTTCTCCATCAGCATAATAGTAAAAACTACCTCCCATTGTTCAACGTACCAGAAACAGATGATCGTTTTTTATAATTAATTAGCTGTTTGCATAACTCACTGATGGTTAAACAGACTATAGAATTTAATAATAATAATAAAACAATTGTCAAAGAACGTTCCATATTCAACTATTCAGATATCTGCTCCACATCACCCCCTGCATCCTTTACATCCTGATATAGCACAGCAAGCACTACTCTCTTTCACCCGCTTACTAAATCATGGCATCAGTCAATTCTATCCACAAACCACTACTACCTAATTCCATCTAATGGTACTTTAGCAGGTTACAAATGATTGTTAAGTTATAGTCAAAACACATAAAACCTCCATTCACAGAGATGCCACTGAAACTACTATGTTATCCAATGCCACTATGGTTTGGTAGGACAATCTCTTTCGTATAATCTTATCAATTAAATCAGTGATTCAGGTCAACAGCATCAATGTAACAGTTTTGCTTCCTTCCCTACATGGTCTTGAACCAGGGACCCTCTGCACATATTAAAAACAGTCATTCAAACAAAAGGCGCGACCTTGCAGAGCGAGGCAAACAACTCCTTCAAGGTCGCAGAGCAAGTTACGTCACCAATCTAAACGCTACTAGTTAACACCACAGCTAGCCATTTCTCACCGTTAACACTCACCACCCTTTTACCTCCTCCCTTTACGCAGCAACCAGTGATCCGGGTACACCAAACTGAACCCATTATGACGCTTACAGCTCTCTCACGTTCAGCCAACCCCAGTTGCTAACACCCACAGATCAACACCTAGAAACTCTCCAGACAACAAATAAAAAACATTCTCAAACAGCGTTCTGCCTTTCCCTCTATCGTAGGGTTTAAAAAACTAACTTTACAACTTTAACAATCGATTGCTGCAGTACCTTAATGTTTGGTTCAGTTTATCTGTTAGGATATTGGGTCAGTAATATTTCTGTAGTTACCTCAGCTACAAGTTCCTATATTCCTCAGTTAATGTTATTTTTCATACTCTGCTTCTTTCCAACACTGCTTTTTTATCCCTGCTGTTTTTTAATACTCTTTTTATTCTCTTTGTTCCGTTGCTTCAATTCCCATTAAGAAAACACCCTCTCTTCCCTGTGCTTCGTCACTATACTATTAGTATCCCCTGTTATCAACTAAGATCATAGCCACAGCTCTTATGAAACCACCAATCCTCCATTATTAGAAGTCAGCAGATCTGGGTAACTGTCCTTTCTGAGTAGGCTACAGGTAACAAACCAAACACTTGCTGTAGTTGATCAGCATATATTGAATTTGTATCCATAGTATTAATATCCAATTTATTGATTGACATTATGTCACCATTTTCAATTGTTTAATCTAGCAAAGCATTAGGCAACACAAAAAAATGAATACCTTGAAATTGTCTCGATATTCCTGTTAAATAATTGTGTCTTTCAATTTGAACCAATCACGTTGCTAAATCTTCCATTCTACATCACCAAACCAAATACTTTGTAGTATCTGTCTAAGCAACACACACCAACAGTTGAATTACACTCAGAAACCCAGATTTTACTCTATTCCATTTACTCAATGCTATTGAAATGACAAATAAATCCCACAAATAGCCCAATTATACTGGTTTGTTATGTTATAAGTTACGTCTATAAATTCCACTCCTTATGGGCAGTTCATTTCTTAACCCTTATCTCTATCAAATGATCCATCAACGGCTCAAACTCAGAAAACCTTTATTTATTATTTACCACCCCTGACGTACGTCTACGTTACGGTGAGCAAGTTAATACATACATATTATTCAAATGATCACTTTATCACTTCTAGTAATCGATTACACACACATACAATTAATCCTATTTTCACATCATCACATACTCCATATAAAACGTTAGAAACTCCTAGGTACTCACATCAAACAATCCTTTCCTGATTTTTTTTTTTTACGATTCTTAATCGACACAAATCAACTTCTCCAAACAAACTCCCAGCGGAACCAAAACAAACCAGACAGTAGTGTCAAGGACACTGACCTTCCTGTCATTGGATCCTCACCAATT
Organism: Coregonus lavaretus; assembly: GCF_964263955.1. NCBI lineage: Eukaryota > Metazoa > Chordata > Actinopteri > Salmoniformes > Salmonidae > Coregonus > Coregonus lavaretus. The sequence continues at coordinate 308,266 of NW_028165634.1, read as the reverse complement.
CTCTAACCTTCAGGAAACTCCGTCAAAGTCAAGCCTCTCATTAAAACATAGACTTTTCCACTACACTCTAAAATAACCTCACGCTCTCCATACCACTCCTTCATATTATATGATTGGCATTGATGTACGGAACCACAATATAATGTTATATCAAAGCTTATTATCCAAACTTATATCAAATCATCATACACTTTCATAACAAAAAATGGTGGCATTGAGTTGACTTAAAAGGTCTCTTCCCATTAACGCCATAGGAGTTGTAGCACTTCCTATACATGAATGTTGAAAAAGAATATCCTCCAAATCAATTTGTAATGGGAGAGATATAGGATCAATTTGTAATGGGAGAGATATAGGATCAATTTGCATAGTTCCACTAACTCCAATAGACTGGACTTTCTGATTACTTAAAGGACACCTTCAATCTTGTTGCCTTAAACATGACATAGTTGCCCCTGTATCTATTAGAAATTGAACTATTTTACCAGATACACATAAACTTAACTGTGGTATTTCTAATGGGCTAACCGAAATATGCAATTGTGGTGCATTGATCATGTGTTTAACCTCCTCCCTGCTTATCGGTGTTGTGGTGCATTGATCATGTATTTAACCTCCTCCCTGCTTATCGGTGTTGTGGTGCATTGATCATGTGTTTAACCTCCTCCCTGCTTATCGGTGTTGTGGTGCATTGATCATGTATTTAACCTCCTCTCTGCTTATCGGTGTTGTGGTGCATTGATCATGTGTTTAACCTCCTCCATGCTTATCGGTGTTGTGGTGCATTGATCATGTGTTTAACCTCCTCCATGCTTATCAGTGTTGTGGTGCATTGATCATGTGTTTAACCTCCTCCCTGCTTATCGGTGTCGTGGTGCATTGATCATGTATTTAACCTCCTCCCTGCTTATCGGTGTTGTGGTGCATTGATCATGTGTTTAACCTCCTCCCTGCTTATCGGTGTTGTGGGGGCATTGGTCATGTATTTAACCTCCTCCCTGCTTATCGGTGTTGTGGTGCATTGATCATGTGTTTAACCTCCTCCCTGCTTATCGGTGTCGTGGTGCATTGATCATGTATTTAACCTCCTCCCTGCTTATCGGTGTTGTGGTGCATTGATCATGTGTTTAAACTCCTCCCTGCTTATCGGTGTTGTGGTGCATTGATCATGTGTTTAACCTCCTCCCTGCTTATCGGTGTTGTGGGGGCATTGGTCATGTGTTTAACCTCCTCCCTGCTTATCAGTGTTGTATGTCATTGTCCCCATAATAGATTACCCGGCCTTCTCCTCTCTAGGTGTATTCTGGGAATTAGGGTGCGGTTGGGCAGGAGTCCAATTTCCCCTCTCTCTATCTCCATATCTTCGTCTCTCCTCATCCTGTATTCTAACGTTACAGTCTCCAACCCAATGCCCCCAGTGTTTACAATAATTGCTAGTATCCCTGTCTCTGTTAAAGCTCCTTCTTCATCCTCTGGAATTACCATTGGACCTTCCTCTTCCTCCATTATTATCCTTCCCCTGCTTCAACCAAAAATTACATCATTTTATTTGCTAATCTATTATTTAAATCAACATTTTGGTTTTGTTTGATTATTGTAAATATCATTTGATATTCATTTTCCACCCACTCTCTAGTATATCTAATTTTTTCAATGTTTATTCGTCCTGTATGACCTCTAAACCTTCTTTCTGCCGTGTCAAAAGCTCTACCAAACCTTTGAAACCACAATGGACCTACATTCCTCACACCACCGTTTGGTCTCAAAGTTATCATATATTTTGACCTGATTTTAGGATTTTATATATTTTTTGCCTAACCCCCATAAGATTGTATAAATAACCAATCATATATGTCACTATCCTCTTCTACGTCTTCCCCTGTACTAGAAGCTGGAGGCTGAATAGAGTTCGCTAACTGTGGATATAACCAATCAGATATGTCACTATCCTCTTCTACGTCTTCCCCTGTACTAGAAGCTGGAGGCTGAATAGAGTTCGCTAACTGTGGATATAACCAATCATATTGTCACTATCCTCTTCTACGTCTTCCCCTGTACTAGAAGCTGGAGGCTGAATAGAGTTCGCTAACTGTGGATATAACCAATCATATTGTCACTATCCTCTTCTACGTCTTCCCCTGTACTAGAAGCTGGAGGCTGAATAGAGTTCGCTAACTGTGGATATAACCAATCATATTGTCACTATCCTCTTCTACGTCTTCCCCTGTACTAGAAGCTGGAGGCTGAATAGAGTTCGCTAACTGTGGATATAACCAATCATATTGTCACTATCCTCTTCTACGTCTTCCCCTGTACTAGAAGCTGGAGGCTGAATAGAGTTCGCTAACTGTGGATAAATTCCTTTCATACTTTCAGATCCTTTTATAGCCCCTTGTGGACTGACTCTTTTCATAAGGTAGATTATGTTGCTCCATTGCCAAATTACCTAATTTCTTAACTGACTTTTCCTCCTTCCTAATTATATTTACAGTCCATTGTGCACTCATTAAATACCATGATTTATACACCTCTTTCATGTCATTTAAAATCCCATTTCGTGTAGCTTATGGCTGTATTAGCAATTATATACTTTCGCTCTACTTGTAATTTAACCCTTTTAAAACCACCAGCTTGAGGATAGTCATTATCTCTCCATGCTGATAAATTACTAAGATATAGTTCCACATAGAAAAATCCTCATTTACTTAATATCCATTTGCACATTTTTCACTACTTATAAAAGACACTTGTTTTAAATGCGGATTTGTCTGTAATAATTTCGTCGTTTCCTTTTCTCTCTCTTCGAGGTAAAATGAAGCTCTGATTTACTCTTAATGGAGACTGTTTTTCCAGATATCGGTCTACTAAGTTGGCTATCCATTACTGTTTTGTCATTGGTGCCATGATTCAACATGATCGCTCTGAGCATTTGCTGTTGAATCATAGCACCATGTTATTGTCTTATTTGCTACTTCTCCTTACATCTGTTTACGTACTTGAATACCACTCATCTGTTCCCCTCAACAAAATTTTGCATTTTAAACGTTCGTTACAGCACAGCTTTACCACAGATAAGCAGAATTTAACCTATTAACTAAATGAAAGTCTGCTTACCTGTTAGTTCGGCTGTAAAATGCATCCTGTTCGTTAGACGGCAATCTGTTATGACCAGTTTCTCTGGTATCTCGTACTTCAGGATGTAAGAGAGTAGTCAACCACTTAGATGGAGAGTTGATTCATTGTTATTTAATGGTTACAGTACTGGATTCAATGACAAGCGGTACGGGCGTAGCCTCTTGTCATCTGAATGACTTCCATAGAAAACCTCTCAGTTTATATAATGCTCTCCGAGCTACTTCCATCCCACAGTTGCCAACCATTATTGAGTGTCACTCATCTCCTACAATAGGATCCCCGTACATAGTATCGTGTGGCACCCTAGCCAGGCCATTCCATCACGTACTCCTTCTAAGATTAGCAACAGTGGCCCCTAATCTATCTTGGCACGCCAACCTTCTGGCCCCCCATCCGTGACCGACACAACACATGGCGTGTCCTTCTCCTCTCTCTCACCTACAGCTGATGACTTTAAAGACATTAATAAATGCTGTATCAAAAGACGTTATATCAAACACCTTCCTAATATTGAGTTACCTCCCCACTTTTGCCCTCAGAACAGCCTCAATTCATCGGGGCATGGACTCTACAAGGTGTTGAAAGCGTTCCACAGGGATGCTGGCCCATGTTGACGCCAATTCTTCCCACAGTTGTGTCAAGTTGGCTGGATGTCCTTTGTGTGGTGTACCATGAGCGTGAAAAACCCAGCAGCGTTGCAGTTCTTGACACAAACCGGTATGCCTGGCACCTACTACCATACCCCGTTCAAAGGCACTTCAATGTTGTGTCTTTCCCATTCACCCTCTGAATGGCACACACACACAATCCATGTCTCAATTGTCTCCAGGCTTAAACATCCTTCTTTAACCTGTCCCGTCCCCTTCATCTACAAGTGACATCAATAAGGGATCATAGCTTTCACCTGGATTCACCTGCTCGGTCTGTCATGGAAAGAGCAGGTGTCCTTAATGTTTTGTCCACTTAGTGTAAATTGCACAATAATGATCCATTGATGGATTTTCTTATGTAGTCTATTGTTTTCTCTGTATTGAACCTGCCTGCCACCCACCCGCCTGGGGACTGTGGGTTATGAGACAACCCCCGCATCACTAGCTTGCATGTTCTGCAGCCTTGTAGAGATAGGGAGGGGATGACTGGGGGGCAGGTTGGCATTTATTGTCATGAATCTTGCCCTGGAGGCAGTTCTGCAAAGTGGTCACTAGCTGGCACAGGCATAAAGTAATAATATCTGATTTGAATGCTAACCTTAACCTCACTGCTAATCCTTACCTTAAATTAAAACCATAAAACAACATTATTTTCCACAAATGTTTACGATATAGCCAATTTTGACTATGCAGCTTGCATATCTAGAGGAAATCGTGCAACCTGTGACTGGGAGAGGACAATGTAAAATCGATAACTAAATTGTTTAACTTGCTTTTTCTTGTTTAAAGTATGTTTTATTATGAAAAGTACAATATATCCATATACAATTATACAATTCGTTTTTCAACATAAAATATATGAAACAAATTATTACATTGGTATTTCAACTGTGTTATTGTAAGAGTTTAAATGTTTAAACAGAGGATACATCTAAAACAGTATAAAACAAGTGCAGTATGTTCTGAGTGTGTTAACTTAACGTCAACTCATAACGTCCCACTATAACTTCATGGGAGTCTAGTGGAAAGACTGCATGTTGCTTTGGGTGGATTCATCAACATTTGCAGAATATTCCTGTAATGTCAGATGGCATCTTGTCAGACGGCAACAGCCTAGTCGGCTGCAGACACTCATAAGGAGTTCAAGTAGTTTATTTGCCATTTGCAGTTATTAAAAGTAATATATACATTGCAATTCCTTGTTGGAGCTCATATAGGACAGTACATACCAGTGGAGGCTGCTGAGGGGAGGACGGCTCATAATAATGGCTGGAACGGAGCCAATTAAATGGCATCAAACACATGGAAACCATGGAAACCATGTATTTGATGTATTTGATACCATTCCACTTAATCCGCTCCAGTCATTACAAGCCTGTCCTCCCCAACTACGGTCCCACCAACCTCCTGTGGTACGTACACACAAACAGTAAAATATATCATAAGAACATCAATAAAACATGCAAAGTGGTAAAAGATCATAAAAGGAAAAAAAATGTTTCAGTCATGTTCTAAAAGTATGATGGAAACAGTTTAGGTTGCTTGATTTAACAGGCAGATAGAACTGGGATAGAAGCTGTTCTGGAACCTGGGATCCAGAAACTGCCTAGCAACCACTGGTCCTCACTAGACTGGTGCCCTGCATGTCTATTTGTTCATTGGAGTTTATCAGGTTTTGAAGTGATGTCTGTGTTTGTTGGACACTTAGTGCTGGAATGAGGAGTCTGTTTGTTCCCAATTCTATCAGAAATGATGGTCCTCATTTGAAGGTCCTGTGTCAAGGTCCTCACTATTATAGGAAGATGTTTGAGTGTGTGTGTGTGTGTGTGTGTGTGTGTGTGTGTCCAGCGTGTGTGTGTATCCAGAGTGTGTGTGTGTGTCCAGTGTGTGTGTCCAGAGTGTGTGTGTGTCCAGAGTGTGTGTCTGTGTGTGTGTGTGTCTCCTGTGTGTATGTCCAGTGTGTGTGTGTGTGTGTGTGTCCAGTGTGTGTGTCTGTGTGTGTGTGTGTCTCCTGTGTGTGTGTCCAGTGTGTGTGTGTGTGTGTCCATTGTGTGTTTATCCAGTGTGTGTGTCCAGTGTGTGTCCTGTGTGTGTGTCCAGTGTGTGTTTGTGTCCAGTGTGTGTGTGTGTCCAGTGTGTGTGTGTATGTGTGCGTCCAGTGTGTGTTTGTGTCCAGTGTGTGTTTGTGTCCAGTGTGTGTGTGTGTCCAGTGTGTGTGTGTGTGTCCCCAGTGTGTGTGTGTGTGTGTGTGCGTGTGTCCAGTGTGTGTTTGTCTCCTGTGTGTGTGTCCAGTGTGTGTAGTGTGTGTATCCAGTGTGTGTGTCCAGTGTGTGTGTCCAGTGTGTATGTGTGTGTCCAAAGTGTGTGTATGTGTCCAGTGTGTGTCCAGTGTGTGTCTGTATGTGTCCAGTGTGTGTGTGTGTCCAGTGTGTGTCTGTGTGTGTGTGTGTGTCCAGTATGTGTGTGTGTGTGTGTGTGTGTGTGTGTGTGTCCAGTGTGTGTGTGTGTCCAGTGTGTGTGTGTGTGTGTCAGTGTTACCATGGTTATTATTTACAGGGACACTGAGGAGTCAACACCAACCCTAAACCCTGGATAGAGGGGCTCAGTGAATGTGGAGTTGAATGTGTACATGTGGGTCAGTGTGTCAGAGGAGACTCTGTAGAAGGACAGAGTGCCGGCTGGCCAGTCCAGATACACTCCTACTCTGTGGGAGCTGGAGGAGGGGACGTCTATGGTAGTGGACTTATTATTGTGACAGGCAGAGTAACTGTTGCCATAGCAGATCACTCTCCAGGACTTGTCATTCCATCCAAGACAACAGTCATTACCCCTTCCTCTCCTGCTGATTCCTTTATATGTCACTCCTATACCAGCCCCTCTCCCACTCCACTCTACCTCCCAGTAACAGCGCCCAGTCAGACCCTCTCTACACAGCACCTGTCTCCAGTCCTCAAATCTCTCTGGGTGATCAGGATACGGCTGCTCCTCTGTCCTCCGTGTCACCTTTCTGTTCTCCTCAGACAGAGAGAGGAATCTGTTTACTGTGTTTAGGTCCAGTGTGAGATCACATACATCTGATGGATGAAACCAGACACAATATTAGAAATCATCATCATTCACATTAGAATGTTAACTCACTTTTCACTAATTCATTTAATGTAGATGTTTCTAGGTATCAAAAGGAGAAGTTAAGGTAACTTGAGACTTGTTGAATGATCATATGTTATACTGTATGGTAATATAAAACACACTTATTCCCATTAATTACACACACACACACTTACACTGAACACACACACACACACACACACACATGCTGAACACACACACACACACACACACACACAAACATACACATCCTGAACACACACACACACACACACACATCCTGAACACACACACAATATTACAAATCATCATCATCCTGAACACACACACACACTGAACACACACACACACAAACACACACATCCTGAACACACACACACACACACACACACACACACACATCCTGAACACACACACACACACAGACATTAATTACATACACACACACACAAACACACATCCTGATCACACATACACCCTGAACACACACACACACACACACCTTCATGCATGCATGAACACACACACACACACATTTCTAAAGTAACACGAACACGTCACACACACAGACACACACATCTAACGTAACACGAACATGCCACACACATACACAGACACACACATTGTCAAAGCAACTCTTTGTAAACTTTGGTGTCCCTGATTTGTGCTTCTGTAGAACTACAGCTGATATTTAATATGACCAAGTAAGTAATGATGGTGGTCTTTGACTTTGACTTCACTTGAATTAAGACTTATTCTTAGTCATATTCTTCACAGCAGTCAACACTCACATTTTCTAAGTCCAGGTTTCATTGTGTTCTCTCCACCATGTTCCACACTGTAGCGGTAAGCAGAAGAACAGACAGTCATTGAGGGATACACCTGAACTCACACACACACACACACACACACACACACACACACACACACACACACACACACACACACACACACACACACACACACACACACACACACACACACACACACACACACACACACACACACACACTCACCATATAACTTTGTGTGTGTCTAGTGTGTGTGTGTGTTTGTGTGTGTGTCCAGTGTGTGTGTGTGTGTGTCCAGTGTGTGTGTCCGTGTGTCCAGTCTCTGTGTGTGTCCAGTGTGTGTGTGTGTGTGTGTGTGTCCAGTGTGTGTGTGTGTTTGTGTGTGTCCAGTGTGTGTCTGTACAGTGTTTGTGTGTGTGTCCAGTGTGTGTGTCCGTGTGTCCAGTCTCTGTGTGTGTCCAGTGTGTGTGTGTGTGTGTCCAGTGTGTGTGTGTGTGTGTCCAGTGTGTGTGTCCGTGTGTCCAGTCTCTGTGTGTGTCCAGTGTGTGTGTGTGTGTGTGTGTGTCCAGTGCGTGTGTCTAGTGTGTGTGAGTTTGTCTGTGTGTCCATTGTGTGTGAGTGTGTGTGTGTGTGTCCAGTTTGTGCGTGTGGGTCCAGTGTGTGTGTGTGTGTGTGTGTGTCCAGTGTGTATGTGTGTGTCCAGTGTGTGTGTCCAGTGTGTGTGTGTGTGTGTGTCCAGTGTGTGTGTGTGTGTGTCCAGTGTGTGTGTGTGTGTCCAGTGTGTATGTGTGTGTCCAGTGTGTGTGTGTGTGTGTGTGTGTGTGTCCAGTGTGTGTGTGTGAGTCCAGTGTGTGTGTGTCCTGTGTGTGTGTATCCAGTGCGTGTGTGTGTTTTTCCAGTGTGCGTGTGTGTCCAGTGTGTGTGTGTGTGTGTGTGTGTATGTGTGTGTCCAGTGTGTGTGTTTGTGTGTGTGTGTCCAGTGTGTGTGTGTGAGTCCAGTGTGTGTGTGTCCTGTGTGTGTGTGTGTTTGTCCAGTGTGCGTGTGTGTCCAGTGTGTGTGTGTGTGTGTGTGTCCAGTGTGTGTGTGTGTGTGTCCACTTTCCTTTTTTTGTGTGTGTGTCCAGTGTGTATGTGTGTGTCCAGTGTGTGTGAGTGTGTGTGTCCAGTGTGTGTGTGTGTGTGTGTGTGTGTGTGTCCAGTGTGTGTGTGTGTGTCCAGTGTGTGAGTGTGTGTGTGTGTCCAGTGTGTGAGTGTGTGTGTGTGTCCAGTGTGTGTGTGTGTGTGTGTCCACTGTCTGTGTGTGTGTGTGTATTTGTGTGTGTGTTTCCTTTTTGTGTCTGTGTGTCCAGTGTGTGTCCAGTGTGTGTGTGTCCAGTGTGTGTGTCCAGTGTGTGTGTGTTTGTCCAGTGTATGTGTGTGTCCAGTGTGTGTGTGTGTGTGTGTGTGTGTCCAGTGTGTGTGTGTGTCTAGTGTGTGTGTGTCCAATGTTTGTGTGTGTGTCCAGTGTGTGTGTTTGTCCAGTGTTTGTGTGTGTCCAGTGTGTGTGTGTGTCCAGTGTGTGTGTTTGTCCAGTGTTTGTGTGTGTCCAGTGTACTGATACACACACAGGACACACACACACACACACTGGACACACACACAAACATTGGACACACACTGGACACACACACACTAGACACACACACACACTGGACACACACACACACACACACACACACTGGACAAACACACACATACTGGATACACACACACTTGACACACACACACATTGGACACACATTGGACACACACACACACACACAGTCTTTATATAACTTAGTCCAAGTGGTGGTCAGAATGTTTGTCTTAACTAGCCTGATAACTCCAACATGTCTGATATGAACATTGACATAAACCCTCTACATACTTGAGTTTCTCCAGTCTGCAGTGTGGATCCTCCAGTCCAGCAGAGAGCAGTCTGACTCCTGAGTCTCCTGGGTGATTGTAGCTCAGGTCCAGCTCTCTCAGGTGTGAGGGGTTTGACTTCAGAGCTGAGACCAGAGAAGCACAGCCTTTCTCTGTGACGAGACAGCCTGACAGCCTGCAAAGAGTCAAATCATATTAAAACCACACTGCTATTCTTTGGTGATGAAAATAGTGGCAGTATATCTTTTCAACATTTTCAGATATATCAGTGTCCTGAACCCTGCCATATCTATTCATAAATTAATGTATCATTATTAGAAATGTTAAATTATCATAATATTGAGAGTAAAATGTATAGTACAAATATTTGAGTACTGACCAGAGCAGTTTAAAAAGCAGTATCAGTCCAAAGACAGACAGTGAGGTATCAGATTTAGATTGTATTGAGTATACAGTCCACACTATATCTAGTTTGACAAAGATAACATTTTAAATGTGGCTCTATACTCCAGCATTTTGGATTTTTCATGTTTCATATGAGGTGACAGTATATAATGTCACCTTTTATTTGAGGGTATTTTCATACATATCTGTTTCACCATTTAGAAATGACAGCACTTTACAGTGGGGAAAAAAAGTATTTAGTCAGCCACCAATTGTGCAAGTTCTCCCACTTAAAAAGATGAGAGAGGCCTGTAATTTTCATCATAGGTACACGTCAACTGAAAAAATAAATCCAGAAACTCACATTGTAGGATTTTTAATGAATTTATTTGCAAATTATGGTGGAAAATAAGTATTTGGTCAATAACAAAAGTTTCTCAATACTTTGTTATATACCCTTTGTTGGCAATGACACAGGTCAAACGTTTTCTGAAAGTCTTCACAAGGTTTTCACACACTGTTGCTGGTATTTTGGCCCATTCCTCCATGCAGATCTCCTCTAGAGCAGTGATGTTTTGGGGCTGTCGCTGGGCAACACGGACTTTCAACTCCCTCCAAAGATTTTCTATGGGGTTGAGATCTGGAGACTGGCTAGGCCACTCCAGGACCTTGAAATGCTTCTTACGAAGCCACTCCTTCGTTGCCCGGGCGGTGTGTTTGGGATCATTGTTATGCTGAAAGACCCCATCCACGTTTCATCTTCAATGCCCTTGCTGATGGAAGGAGGTTTTCACTCAAAATCTCACGATACATGGCCCCATTCAGTCTTTCCTTTACACGGATCAGTCATCCTGGTCCCTTTGCAGAAAAACAGCCCCGAAGCATGATGTTTCCACCCCCATGCTTCACAGTAGGTATGGTGTTCTTTGGATGCAACTCAGCATTCTTTGTCCTCCAAACACGACGAGTTGAGTTTTTACCAAAAAGTTCTATTTTGGTTTCATCTGACCATATGACATTCTCCCAATCCTCTTCTGGATCATCCAAATGCACTCTAGCAAACTTCAGACGGGCCTGGACATGTACTGGCTTAAGCAGGGGGACACGTCTGGTACTACAGGATTTGAGTCCCTGGCGGCGTAGTGTGTTACTGATGGTAGGCTTTGTTACTTTGGTCCCAGCTCTCTGCAGGTCATTCACTAGGTCCCCCCGTGTGGTTCTGGGATTTTTGCTCACCGTTCTTGTGATCATTTTGACCCCACAGGGTGAGATCTTGCGTGGAGCCCCAGATCGATGGAGATTATCAGTGGTCTTGTATGTCTTCCATTTCCTAATAATTGCTCCCACAGTTGATTTCTTCAAACCAAGCTGCTTACCTATTGCAGATTCAGTCTTCCCAGCCTGGTGCAGGTCTACAATTTTGTTTCTGGTGTCCTTTGACAGCTTTGGTCTTGGCCATAGTGGAGTTTGGAGTGTGACTGTTTGAGGTTGTGGACAGGTGTCTTTTATACTGATAACAAGTTCAAACAGGTGCCATTAATACAGGTAACGAGTGGAGGACAGAGGAGCCTCTTAAAGAAGTAGTTACAGGTCTGTGAGAGCCAGAAATCTTGCTTGTTTGTAGGTGACCAAATACTTATTTTCCACCATAATTTGCAAATAAATTCATAAAAAATCCTACAATGTGATTTTCTGGATTTATTTTTCTCAATTTGTCTGTCATAGTTGACGTGTACCTATGATGAAAATTACAGGCCTCTCTCATCTTTTTAAGTGGGAGAACTTGCACAATTGGTGGCTGACTAAATACTTTTTTCCCCCACTGTATGTATCTAGTCCCCCTATTTGAAGAAGTCATAAGTATTCTGACCAATTTACTTATAGTGTATTAAAGTAGTCAAAAGTTGAGTATTTGGTAGTAAACTCGTTGGTTGCATTTGCAGTTTGTTTTGGTTGTGTTTTGGGTTATGTTTTGTCCCATATTAACTGAATGGTGGATGATGACTAGAGTAATTTTCTGTCTAAGTGAGTAGATAACATGTTTCTAAACATTACTAAATTAATCCTAATGATGCCATGATTAAGAAAAATCATGAATGAATCATGAATAATAATGAGTGAGAAAGTTACAGAGGCTACAACAAAACCTGCTAACCTCTCACCATTACCAATAACAGAGGGGGTATGATCCTTGTTCCTCTGTAACTTTCTCATTCATCATCATTCACGATTCATTCATGATTATTCATAATCATAGTAGCATCCACATGAATGTAGAAGTGTTCAGAAACATCTTCTATTCTTACTGACAATACAAGTGAAGTGACTCCAAAATGACAGGACATTATTCACCATTCAGTTTCTATTGAGAAAAACATCATCCAAAACACAACCAAGACAAACTGCAAATGTATTCAACAAGATTGTAGAATCACAAGCTTGATGTAATCACTGTGGGTAAGGAATATGGGACCAAATACAAAACTTATGACTAAATGAATTTGTCCAAATAATTACGACTTCTTCAAATGGGAGAACTAGACACATAAAATGCTTTCATTTCTAAACGGTAAAACAGATATGTATGAAAAACCTAAAATAAAAGGTGACATTCTGTACTGTTGCCTAATATGAAACATTATCTCTCAAATCCAAAATGCTGGAGCATAGCACCAAATGTAAAACTGTAAGCTTCACAATCCAAACACATATGGTGTGGACTATGTGTGCCTGGTAAACACATGTGGATCTGGTGAACAGTTATCACTTGTTGACCAACTACAGGAATACTGACCTCAGAGTCTCCAGTTTACAGTGGGGATTCCCCAGTCCAGCAGAGAGCAGCTTCACTCCTGAATCCTTCAGGTCATTGTTACTCAGATCCAGCTCTCTCAGGTGTGAGGGGTTTGACCTCAGAGCTGAGACCAGAGAAGCACAGCCTTTCTCTGTGACTCCACAGACTGACAGCCTGCAAAGATTCAAATCATATTAAAACCACACTGCTATTCTTTGGTGGTGAAAATATATTTTTTAAACATTTTCAGATACATCAGAGTCCTGAAACCTGCCATATCTATTCATATATGTATATACACACTACTACCAGTCAAAAGTTTGAACACACCTACTCATTCAAGTTTTTGATTAGTTTTTTAAAAACTATTTTTTACATTGTAGAATAACAGTGAAGACATCAAAACTATGAAATAACACATATGGAATCATGTAGTAACCAAAAAAGTGTTAAACAAATCAAAATATATTTGAGATTTGAGATTCTTCAAATAGCCACCCTTTGCCTTGATAACAGCTTTGCACACTCTTGGCATTCTCTGGACACACACACAGACTGGACAAACACACACATACTGGATACACACACACTTGACACACACACACATTGGACACACATTGGACACACACACACACACACAGTCTTTATATAACTTAGTCCAAGTGGTGGTCAGAATGTTTGTCTTAACTAGCCTGATAACTCCAACATGTCTGATATGAACATTGACATAAACCCTCTACATACTTGAGTTTCTCCAGTCTGCAGTGTGGATCCTCCAGTCCAGCAGAGAGCAGTCTGACTCCTGAGTCTCCTGGGTGATTGTAGCTCAGGTCCAGCTCTCTCAGGTGTGAGGGGTTTGACTTCAGAGCTGAGACCAGAGAAGCACAGCCTTCCTCTGTGACGAGACAGCCTGACAGCCTGCAAAGAGTCAAATCATATTAAAACCACACTGCTATTCTTTGGTGGTGAAAATAGTGGCAGTATATCTTTTCAACATTTTCAGATATATCAGTGTCCTGAACCCTGCCATATCTATTCATAAATTAATGTATCATTATTAGAAATGTTAAATTATCATAATATTGAGAGTCAAATGTATAGTACAAATATTTGAGTACTGACCAGAGCAGTTTAAAAAGCAGTATCAGTCCAAAGACAGACAGTGAGGTATCAGATTTAGATTGTATTGAGTATACAGTCCACACTATATCTAGTTTGACAAAGATAACATTTTAAATGTGGCTCTATACTCCAGCATTTTGGATTTTTCATGTTTCATATGAGGTGACAGTATATAATGTCACCTTTTATTTGAGGGTATTTTCATACATATCTGTTTCACCATTTAGAAATGACAGCACTTTACAGTGGGGAAAAAAAGTATTTAGTCAGCCACCAATTGTGCAAGTTCTCCCACTTAAAAAGATGATAGAGGCCTGTAATTTTCATCATAGGTACACGTCAACTGAAAAAATAAATCCAGAAACTCACATTGTAGGATTTTTAATGAATTTATTTGCAAATTATGGTGGAAAATAAGTATTTGGTCAATAACAAAAGTTTCTCAATACTTTGTTATATACCCTTTGTTGGCAATGACACAGGTCAAACGTTTTCTGAAGCACAGCCTTCCTCTGTGACTAGACAGCCTGACAGCCTGACAGAGAGATCATCATGATTCACAAACACACTGTTAATTTAACACCAGTAGTGTAGAAGGACAATGGCAGATGCATTTGGTTTATTCTCTTAAACAACTTATAGATTCATCTTCCGTCTCCTAGAATTGTATGGTCATATTGTTAGACTAATGTGAACATCAATGCATTGATTCAATATGTTATTCAATAATACATATGTCTCTAAACTGAATATTTCTTCCTGATGATTAGTACTTAAATGTCATTGTATGTACTCACAGAGCAGCTCTGGAGGCTTTGACCACTGGCAGCAGCCTCAGAAGACCTTCCTCTGATCTGGAGTATTTCTTCAGGTCAAACACATCCAGCTCCTTTTCTGAAGTCAGCAACACAAAGACCAGAGCTGACCACTGTGCAGGTGACAGTTCTTCTTCTGAGAGACTTCCTGATCTCAGGAAGCTTTGGATCTCCTCCACTAGAGAATGGTCATTCAGTTCATTCAGACAGTGGAACAGATTGATGCACCTCTCTGGAGAGGGATTCTGCCTGATCTTCTCCTTGATGTACTTGACTGTTTCTTCGTGGCTCTGTGAGCTGCTTCTTGTCTTTGTCAGTAGACCTCGTAAGTACTTCTGATTGGACTCCAGTGAGAGGCCCAGAAGGAAGCGGAGGAACAGGTCCAGGTTTCCCGTCTCACTTTGTAAGGCTTTATCCACAGCACTCTTGTAGAAAGTAACTTCAGTAACTTGCGGATCGGCCATTAGATTCTCATTGTTGTTGATGAATGAGAGGAACACAAATACAGCAGCCAGAAACTCCTGAATGCTCAGATGCACGAAGCAGTACACCTTGTCCTGGTACAGCCCACATTCCTCTTTAAAGATCTGTGTGCACAATCCTGAGTACACTGAGGCTTCATTGACATCAATGCCAGCCTCTTTCAGGTCTTCTTCATAGAAAATCAGATTGCCATTCACAAGCTGTTGAAAAGCCAGTTTTCCCAGTGACAGAATGCTCTCTTTATTCCAGTGTGGACCTGTCTCTTCTTTCCCAAGATACTTTTCATTCTTCTGTTTGGTATGAAACATCACAAGGTGTGAGTACATCTCAGTCAGAGTCTTTGGCATCTCTTCTCTCTTGTCTGTACTCAACATGTTTTCAAGGACTGTTGCAGAAATCCAACAGAAGACTGGAATGTGGCACATGATGTGGAGGCTCCTTGATGTCTTTATGTGTGAGATGATTCTGCTGGCCAGGTCCTCATCACTGAATCTCTTCCTGAAGTACTCCTCCTTCTGTGGGTCATTGAACCCTCGTACCTCTGTCACCTGGTCAACACACCCTGAACGGATCTTATTGGCTGCAGCAGGTCGGGTAGTTATCCAGAGGAGAGCAGAGGGAAGCAGATTTCCATTGATGAGATTTGTCAGCAGAACATCCACTGAGGTTGACTCTGTGACGTCAAAACAAATCTTGTTCTTCTGGAAGTCTAGGGGCAGTCGGCACTCATCCAGACCATCAAAGATGAACAGAACTTTGTACTTGTCGTAGTTGGAGATCCTTGATTTTTTGGTTTCGATTGAGAAGTGATTGAGAAGTTCAATCAACGTGTGTTTTTCACCTTTCATCAAATTCAGCTCCCGAAAAGGGAATGAAAATACAAATTGGACATCCTGATTTGCTTTTCCTTCAGCCCAGTCCAGAATTAACTTCTGCACAGAGACTGTTTTTCCGATGCCAGCGACTCCCTTTGTCAGCACAGTTCTGATACGTTTGTCTTGTCCAGTTAAGGGTCTGAAGATGTCGTTACATTTGATTGCAGTCTCTGGTCTTGCTTGTTTCCTGGTTGTTGTCTCAATCTGTCTCAGCTCATGTTCATTATTGACCTCTCCTGTTCCACCCTCTGTGATGTAGAGCTCTGTGTAGATCTTATTGAGAAGTGTTGGGTTTCCTTGTTTAGCGATCCCCTCAAATACACATTGAAACTTCTTCTTTAGATTAGATTTGAGTTCACGTTGAAGAATCACAGCACGCTCATCTGAATCTAGAAATAACACAGAGGATATTAATATTACATCTTATAAAGTTTAAATTATAATCATTTATTCTCTTAACTGTCTGTATAAATCTGTAAATGTTTTCATAATGTATTACACACTGGTGTGACTGATTTATATCATTATTGGTATTATTGATGGTATCATTAATGTTGTCTCTCTCTCTCTCTCTCCTCTCTCTCTCACTCTCTCTCTCTCTCCTCTGTCTCTCCTCTTCACTCTGTCTAAATTAATCACCACAACACATCCCTGCTGCTACTTGATGAGGTCACTAGGTGTTGTGTTAAGGCTGCTACAATATCATTTAGTTACACAGCTACTTTAGCTGTACTTTAGCTACAGCTTTTAAATGTTCTAAAACAACATTCAACATGAGGCAGACAGCTCTTACTTTTCTCCAGTGTGTCAGCAAGCTCCTTCTGGTTCATTTTCCTCAGGACGTGCAGTGTGATCTTCAGAGCCCCCTCTCTGGCACTGCTCTCCTGCTTCTCATCTTCAGCATCCACCACTTCCTTATCCTGCTTCTGGCTCTCAAAGCCTTCTGGGAGTTCTGGACTAAGAATCCTCTTGAACATCTTCAGCTCGTTCTTCACAAATGTCATAATATTCTCTTCAAGCAACTGAAATAAATCAAGTCAATAAGTTAAGCAAGAGACTAAATGCTTTCTCATTGACATATTAATGAATGATTGACAGATAAACTTTACTTGAGGTAAACAAAAACAAATGTACATAACAGGACCACATACACTGAATATGGAGGCCAGGTCTGTTTGATGACTCTGGGAAGACTGACCACTGAGAATCTCTGACTCTGATATCTCCTGTTGGTTTCTGGGGACAAAACATGAGATTACATTTCCTCATCCAGGGAGTGCACACACACACACACACGCACACACACACAAACACACACACACACACACACACACACACACACACACACACTCACACAGGGAGGGAATGTAGTGTTTGTTTAATATTGTTTCAGGACTATGAAAATGGAAAAAAGGATTAGCCTATGGATTATGAAAACAACAAAAATAAATGGGAAAATGGGAGAGGAGAAATGACTAGAGACAGTGTTGTTTAACTCACTGACCATGACCCATGAGTTCTTCTTACCTTTGTTCAGTAGAAAAGTCTCCCTCTCTAAACACTATAGGTTCAGCCATAGACGTGTCACTCTTCATGGACACACAGCTGGGTACAGGGGAGGCTGGTCTCTCCTGCTTGATTGGGCTTCAACACAACAGAAACAAACATTACGTCTCTCATCTACTCTGAGCTCAGTTTCATTACAAAACGCTATATATCAATTTTCAGAAATGTTCCTAAATTAGCTTATATTGTTTTAAGAAATTATGAAATGATTATTATTATTATCTTTCATAATTATGAAATTATGAAAGAGATTGGTGTGTTTTTTCAGTAGCTAATCATGGTATGCGATGGTTCAATGACAGACATGTATTTGTTTAAAATCTATCACTTGATGGTTTCATTTCAGATAGACAAATAATCATGTTTTTTACACAATGCTATATATCTGCCTCACTCTCAGAGAAATAAGTAGTACTGCTAGGTTTTACACAGTAATAATATATATCTGCCTCACTCAGAGAAATAAGTAGTACTGCTAGGTATTACACAGTAATAATATATATCTGCCTCACTCTCAGAGAAATAAGTAGCACTGCTAGGTTTTACACAGTCAAATGTGACCGACCGACTCGATTCGGTCTTATGTAGCAACATTTGAAATTGTGTTTTTTACATTGGATAAAAGTAGAGACTCAGCTAGAAAAAGGTATATCATACACTACAGTTGAGGAACAATGGGGAAGTAATTCTGCTTTGAAAGATGATAAACTTGTAACCTCACTTTTGAGAAAATGGCCTTTGAATGTTTTGGTTCACCTACGGAGAGCTCTTCTTTATCTACAGTGGTGTTACTTTGGCAGATAATGTCACCCATCTAAATAAATCATTAATATATATATATATATATATATATTGTTAACTAAATGTCTTGTGTTTTTGGTTTATGTCAGTTTCATTGTTTGTTATGCTATAAATTGTTATTTTATGGTTGTAAGTGGTAAAATGAACTAGAAAATGTCATATTTTGTAATTCTGAGTAATTACTACTAGTAAGGATATACTTTATTCAGATGAATGAACTAATTTAGTCACCTCTGGTCGAGAAAAACGTATTTTCCTAGTACATCCATTGTCAAATTCATCAACCAGCAGCAAGCCACTCTGCCTTCTCGCGCAAGCGAGGGGCATGTTGAGGTACATTTGCTAACCGTGAGGGTTGCATGATGTAATTTATTGGCCGGCTGGAAGACGCACTCTGTTCTTATCTATTCCGAGGTTGTTTAATCGCAATATTAGATATTTAAAAATGCATGTATCCTAGGGTTGAGGTTGGAGCATCTGACTAGTGATTATTTACCAGGGGTTCAAAACCTGCAATAGTCACTATTTAATTGCTCTTCCAAAAGCAACACAGGCCTAATACGAGATATATAGCTAAGTAAAGTAATGAGTGACCATTTTAGAAAATCATGGGACACATAGTATTTGGTTGCATGCTATTTAATGTCAATCATATTGCTGCTTGTAGCCTATAACTGATGCTTCATGGTCTTATGCTCCCATCTATTGGAAATATTTAGCAATTAAAAGTTATTAATTCACGTACAGACATTGGTGAGGCAGCTGAGAAATAAAGTGTATTAGATCAGTCTCAAACCTGCCCCACTGTCACGGTCGTCTATGTCGTCCAAGTATGACCAAGGCGCAGCGTGTCCAAGAAACATGACTTTATTAAATAAACGTTATCGAAATACAAACAAAAGATGACTCAATGAAGTCCACGGTACACTGACCAAAAGGAACAAAAACCCACAACACCCAAGAGAAAACACGCAGTATAAATATGGCTCCCAATCAGAGATAACGAGCCGACAGCTGACACTCGTTACCTCCGATTGGGAGTCAATGACCAAACCTAGAAATAAACCCCACAGAACTGCAAACATAGAAATACACCCAAATACCCAACAAAACAAAATACACCCTGGCTCAAATACAAACGTCCCGGAGCCAGAGTGTCACAGTACCCCCCCCTAAAGGTGCGAACTCCGGGCGCACCAGCATACAGTCTAGGGGAGGGTCTGGGTGGGCGTCTGTCCACGGTGGCGGTTCTGGCCCTGGTCGTGGTCCCCACCCCACCTTAGTCACTATCCGCTTCCGTAGCCTCCTCCACATGACCACCCCCCAACTAAACCCCACTGGATTAAGGGGCGGCACCGGACTAAGGGGCAGCACCGGACTAAGGGGCAGTACCGGACTAAGGGGCAGCACCAGGATAAGGGGCAGCACCAGGATAAGGGGCAGCACCGGGCTAAGGGACAGCACCGGACTCAATGGCGGATCCTGGCTGGCTGGCTCTGGCGGATCCTGGCTGGACGGCTCTGGCGGATCCTGGCTGGACGGCTCATGGCTGGCTGAAGGATCTGGCTGCTCATGGCTGGCTGACGGATCTGGCTGCTCATGGCTGGCTGACGGATCTGGCTGCTCATGGCTGGCCGACGGATCTGGCTGCTCATGGCTGGCCGACGGATCTGGCTGCTCATGGCTGGCCGACGGATCTGGCTGCTCATGGCTGGCTGAAGGATCTGGCTGCTCATGGCTGGCTGAAGGATCTGGCTGCTCATGGCTGGCTGACGGATCTGGCTGCTCATGGCCGGCTGACGGATCTGGCTGCTCATGGCTGGCGGAAGGCTCTGGCTGATCCTGTCTGGCGGAAGGCTCTGGCTGATCCTGTCTGGCAGAAGGCTCTAGCGGCTCCGGTCTGGCGGACGGCTCTGAAGGCTCATGGCAGACGGGCGGCTTAAGCGCCTTTGGGCAGACGGGCAGTTCAGGCCCCGTTGGGCAGACGGCAGACTCTGGCCGTCTGAGGCGCACCGTAGGCCTGGTGCGTGGTGCCGGAACTGGAGGTACCGGGCTGAGGACACGCATCTCAGGGCTAGTGCGGGGAGAAGCAACAGGGCATGCTGGACCCTGGGGACGCACATAAGGCCTAGTGCGGAGAGCCGGAACAGGGCATGCTGGACCCTGGGGACGCACATAAGGCCTAGTGCGGAGAGCCGGAACAGGGCATGCTGGACCCTGGGGGCGCACATAAGGCCTAGTGCGGAGAGCAGCAACAGGACGCACAGGACTCGGGGAACACACAGGAGGCTTGGTGCGTGGTGTAGGCACTGGTGGTACTGGGCTGGAGCGGAGAGGTGGCGCCGGAAATACCGGACCGTGCAGGCTTACTGGCCCCCTTGAGCACTGAGCCTGCCCAACCTTACCCGGGTTGATGCTCCCCGTCGCCCGACCAGTACGGGGAGGTGGAATAACC
This sequence comes from Coregonus lavaretus, assembly GCF_964263955.1. Lineage (NCBI taxonomy): Eukaryota > Metazoa > Chordata > Actinopteri > Salmoniformes > Salmonidae > Coregonus > Coregonus lavaretus. The sequence continues at coordinate 287,382 of NW_028165634.1, read as the reverse complement.
CGCACCGGCCTATGTGGGCGAACCGGGAACACCATGCGTAAGGCTGGTGCCGTGTACGATAGCCCGAGAAGACGCACTGGTAGCCGGATGCGTTGGGCCGGCTTCATGACGTCTGGCTCAACGCTCACTCTAACCCGGCCGATACGTGGAGCTGGAATGTACCGAACCGGGCTATGCCTGCGTACAGGAGACACCATGCGCTCTACTGCGTAACACGGTGTCTGCCCGTACTCTCGCTCTCCACGGTAAGTCCAGGGAGTAGGCGCAGGTCTCCTACCTGACTTCGCCACACTCCCTTTAAGCCCCCCCCAAGAAATTTTTGGGTAGTACCCACGGGCTTCCAGCCTCGACTCCGTGCTGCCTCCTCATACCACCTCCTCTCGGCTTTAGCTGCCTCCAGCTCTTCACGAGGGCGGCGATATTCTCCCGGGTGTGCCCAAGGACCCTTTCCAGCCAGTATCTCCTCCCATGTCCATGAATCCTTTGGAGCTGGGTCCTGTTGCCGCTTGACACGCTGCTTGGTCCTTTTACGGTGGGTTTTTCTGTCACGGTCGTCTATGTCGTCCAAGTATGACCAAGGCGCAGCGTGTCCAAGAAACATGACTTTATTAAATAAACGTTATCGAAATACAAACAAAAGACGACTCAATGAAGTCCACGGTACACTGACCAAAAGGAACAAAAACCCACAACACCCAAGAGAAAACACACAGTATAAATATGGCTCCCAATCAGAGATAACGAGCCGACAGCTGACACTCGTTACCTCCGATTGGGAGTCAATGACCAAACCTAGAAATAAACCCCACAGAATTGCAAACATAGAAATACACCCAAATACCCAACAAAACAAAATACACCCTGGCTCAAATACAAACGTCCCGGAGCCAGAGTGTCACACCCACGCCAATTGCTGGACTTTCACACAGAGGTTACTAGGTCACCCAGTTCAATCCACATTTGAAAAATAAAACAAATGTGTCTTATTTATCAAGTGTTCTGTCTTGCAATTATACATATAATACAAAATTTAAAAAATAATCAAAATGCTATTTAATACTATAATTATATTTACTAAGATAATGTTATTACTAAAATAGTTTCTAAAAGTGTTCTAGGCTGCCATACCCTAGAATTAGGGGTTAGGGTTACGGCTAAAATAGGTTATAAGTAGGGTAAGAGTTTCTGTATAGCACTTTGAGAGATCTCCTGAGTGGCGCAGAGGTCTAAGGCACTGCATCGCAGTGCTAGCTGTGCCACTAGAGATCCTGGTTTGAATCCAGGCTCTGTCGTAGCCGTGGAGCGGCGTGCAATTGGCCCAGCTTCGTCCAGGGTATTTACATTTTACGTCATTTTAGCAGACGCTCTTATCCAGAGCGACTTACATTATTATTTTATTTTATTTTTTCATACCCCCTGTGGGAATCGAACCCACAACCCTGGCGTTGCAAACACCATGCTCTATCAACTGAGCTACATCCCTGCCGGACATTCCCTCCCCTACCCTGGACGACGCTGGGCCAATTGCGCGCCGCCCCATGGGCATTGTGAAGCTGGCATTGTGATGCAGAACAATGGGCTGGGAATAGAACGTTCTGAAGGCGAGTCGGTGTCACGGAGCTCAATAGAACTAATAGGAGCTGGCAGGGTGAAAAATGCCCTAAAATGCCTGCTGTTTCACGATTACTTCATAACCAGGGACAGAAGGTAATATTATGAAACTGGGCTCCATGGCAGATGCAATGAACTAATTTAATCAGAAATAAATGTTGTAAAAAATTTAACTTGAGGCGCCCGGAAAATAATATTCAAAAAGTTCAGTCCTTGGACACAGAGGGGTTAAACACTAAAGTTACCGTCCATCTAGTGAAGAGGAGAACCGGACAGAGGGAGCGTAGGTAGCCAGCATCCGTCAACCAGAGAGGGAGAAGCCCTCCACGGTATTTAACAGGTGGAAGAAACAACCAGGGAACTCCATCGGTCCACAAGAAATGCAGGCAGCCGGTGATGATGTAGTGGTAGCTAGGATAACTAGGATGCTGCTGGTAGAGTAGCTAGCTTAGCTAGCTGTACCGACTAGCTTGGATAGCTAGCAGGTCGTTCGTCTGTCCCTCGAGGATGATGACGAATCCGGTGAACCACAAGATGAAACAAGGATAGCGAGTGAAAAGGATCTGGCTACACTCATACTGTCACTGACCATTACGCAAAAAAAGCAAATTGAACAATAAACTTCGGTGTCTCAACACTGTAACGAACTCCATCGTTGTTCCCCAACATCACCTCAGCCCACTCTGCGCGTAACTGGACAATATGCTTGGCGCCAAACCGTACGTGGACGCGGACAGTTCTGTACGGGGACACGGGCAGTTCTGTACGGGGACGCGGACAGTTCCAGAACGCGGACATGAGCACTGCCACACAATAAACTAAAAGCAGTCTTTAAAGTCGGGTACATTAGTAATATTCTTTTTTTATTATGTCAAACAAAAGAAAATCGTTTTTTAAAACAATATTTTGAGATCTGGGCACGTATCCAAAAAGCGTCTCAAAGTAGTAAAATTGGTCCTCTCTCTCCCCAGACAGACTCATTTAATACTGGGTCGTTACAATATTTTGAGATCTGGGCCCATATCCAAAAAGCGTCTCAGAGTAGAAAATGTGTTGTATAAGTGCTGAGAATAAAGCCATTTTAGTCCTACTCTTATGGGTATAAATTAAAGCTATGCATGAAGCCTCTTTATTCATAAGTGTCCCACCTAGTTGGCAGATATTTAGGACACCTCATGAGCTGTCCTAACCAGTTAAGAGGTACCAGCAGGTGTCTTGATAATAATAATAATATAATATGCCATTTAGAAGACGCTTTTATCCAAAGCGACTTACAGTCATGCATGCATACATTTTTTTTTTTGTGTATGGGTGGTCCCGGGGATCGAACCCACTACCTTGGCGTTACAAGTGCTCTACCAGCTGAGCTACAGAGGACCACATAGAAACATGCAGCGAGTCAGTGGTTCCTGTGCAACATGTAGTTGCTTTGGAGCAGTGGTGACCTGTCATTCAGGGCAGAGCCCCACCTGTTTAGCAGATGCTCTTACCCAGAGCGATTTACAGTAAGTGCATTCATCTTAAGATAGCTAGGTGAGACAACCAGATAGTACAGTCAAATATACAGGATACGAACATTCAATTTCAGCTAAACAATGGATATATAGCGTTTTGCAATAAAAATAATAATAATGATATACATCTAAAATCTATTAATTAAACATCTGAGAACAGTAATATTGAAGGTACCCATAAGCAACCATTTCTGATTAAAAAACACATGTGAAAAATTGTGGAAATAGCATTTAGGAAATAAACTCTTAATAATTCTTAAACAAAATTGTCATCTCACCTCTTAGCTTTGGTGTCATGTTCCCCAGAGAGACTCATTTTAGAGGCAGGGCCCCCCTCCTCTCTCTCCCCAGAGAGACTCATTTTAGACCACTGACCCCTAAACAGAGATCCAACATGTTGGTTGTAGTTAACACAGTAATTCTTGAATGTGAATTGTTATCATTTATTAATTATCTCTTACAAAACATTTACTAACAGACATATCGAAACAGTCAGGTGATTTAATGCAATCACATGAATATGTAGTTGTGACATCTCTTCACCATGGCCATGTCACACACTTATTTGTATTCATTAAAAGTTACCATTTATTATTTTTGAATCTGTTCTTTTCTAAACGTATCTGAGAATGTAGACAGAAGGGCTAAAACAGGCTTGATTGATCTGGGGGGGATCAGTGATCTATACAGAAAGGTTTTTTGCAACAATTAAGAGATTTTATATTATTTAAAGTAGGCTAGGTTATAATGTATAACATTTTTTTTTTGTGTAAAGCAGATCAAGGTCTATACTTCAGCAAGTGGCGACCCGTCATTCAGGGCAGGTGAACGTTCCTGTTTTGCATGATATTGTGGCATTAATACATCAGTTTGCTAACAATGTAAAATAATATATATACACTATCGGTCAAAAGTTTTAGACCACCTACTCATTCAAGGGTTTTTCTTTATGTTTACTATTTTCTACATTGTACAATAATAGTGAAGACATCAAAACTATGAAATAACACATATGGAATCATTTAGTAACCAAAAAAGTGTTAAACAAATCAAAATATTTTTTATATTTGAGATTCTTCAAATAGGCACCCTTTGCCTTGATGACAGCTTTGCACACTCTTGGCATTCTCTCAACCAGCGACCTGTCATTCAGGGCAGGTGGCCTTTCCTGTTTTGCATGTTATTTTGGCATTAATACGTGTCACATATCAGTTTGCAAAAAAATTAAAATAAATATAGATATATATAATTGAGTTAATAAAGCCGCATACAAACATGGTCTCTTTTTTTGTTTTCTTGAGTAAGGCAGCTCCAAAATGCAGGTGTTTCAGCCTAGCTCAGTGCTTTCTGTGGTGGTGGGGCAAGCCAGAAGAAAATACAGAGCGTTGCTTCGTGATTGGCTCACTGTTCTGTCACTCATGGGGACACTACGTCACCGCCAAGTCTAAGGGTAGAGCTAGAAAATTCAAGCCCCTTGGGTGCTGCCACAGAGTTACATTAGAAGTGCCCATCCAGGAAGGTAATTGGCCACAGATAAAATGACATCAAATCACATTATATCTACAGTAGCTTTGATTGGACTGATCATGTCAACATCATACTTTCAAAATCTTAGCCAGCAGTCATCATCACGAATCAAAGCGACAATCTACAGGCAAATCCTTTTTAATCCTTGTCATATGAAGAGAAATAATGAAGAGAAATGATAGGACAGCTGTTGGGACTCTGCTGTTGGGACTCTGCTGTTGGGACTCTGCTGTTGGGACTCTGCTGTTGGGACTCTGCTGTTGGGACTCTGCTTTATGTCGGCCCTAACAGTTTGTGGGCACCGTTTCTCACCGTTATAGTGCAATGAATGTATTGTTTAGTGTTGTGTTGTGGAGTGGCTTTGCTGGCATGCATCCCCCTTTATTTATGTTTTGCCCCACCAAGATTGACATGCTAAAATCACCACTGACCTCAGCTATAGCCTAGATGACCAGCCTAAACCTGTTCAGATCAGTTCCCATAGCGTTATAGACCTAACAGTAGCAGGACAGAGCTTGTAGCCTAGGCATGGTATTTTACACACCATTTCAAACGGAGACCATCAGGTTTGTCAGCATGATAAGTGATCATAGCTCAAACCTACTCTGACTATTGAATGTCTGACGTCGACCGAACCTTATAGTAGTTTGTAGTTTAGCCTAGACCTATGAGAGTCTGCCCGTCTTTCCTACATATCAACACATTCATCCGACTTCTAATGTTACCGAGAAATACGTGCCACAGTTTCAACAGCCATTGTGTAACTGCGTAGGCTACACACTTACTTTCACGTTCATATGAGGAAATCACATAACTTCTTACAGTCGCTGGTGCAGCCGGCTGTTCTCTTGCAGATGAAGTAGCTTTTATAGGCAACTCATTCAACCAGCCTAAACAACAGTAAATAAAAGATGTCAAATGGTCAAAAGTCAATCCTGATATAGCCATGTACATCAAAGAGAGGTGTATTGCTACAGATGTAGGATCTTAATTTTAGCCAGTTTGCTACAGCAGGAAAATAATCCTGCAGCAACAGGACATTTAAATTATTATGGGAATGGCCGGCAGGGATGTAGCTCAGTTGGTAGAGCATGGCATTTGCAACGCCAGGGTTGTGGGTTCGATTCCAGTATAAAAAATACAAATGTATGCACTCGCAATGTATGTAAGTCGCTCTGGATAAGAGCGTCTGCTAAATGACTAAAATGTAAAAAATCACCATGTAGAATTATGTGTACAGATGTAGGATCTTAATTTGATCACCACCCACTACAGAATAACTTTCCCTCAACGCAGTAAATTTAAAACTTGTAGTGTATTTGAGGTTTTAAAAGGCTTCTGAAGTTTGTAATTTCCACTTAGAAATGGCAGACTTGAGTTTCCCTTACTAAAAATGTATCAACCGCTACAAAAATGTCCATTAATTATAATTCACATTTCCTGTTGCTGCAGGAATATTTTCTTGCTGTAGCAAACTGACTCAAATTATGATCCTACATATGTACATGCAAATGTACTTGGCGAATAAAGGTGATTTTGATTCTGCAAAGGTTGAGTCTCTAGATTCCCTTGCTGCTCTGGGGAAATAATGAAATGGTTGTCATAGTGATTTAAACTGGGACTGGTTATTTCCAAACTCTGAGACCATGTCATTTGTTATATTTCACCCTATTGATAAAGGAAGCTAGAAGGCTGAACCCAGAAGACAACTTTAAATCAACACTTACTGATATTATCCTAAAATCCTTTCACTCATATTGTTGTGTCTCTTTGTTCAACGGACGTTGGGTAGCCTGTGATATTAATATTGTATCAAACCGCGGGGCAGGGCAGTGAACCCAGGTCGCTGGCCAAAACTAGGTTAACCCTATTGCTGCGATGGGAATTGTAACCTGTCTCACACTGCCCCCTATAAAAGCAAGTCTCGTGCTTCGACTACTCAGACCCCTCACACATCCGGGCCGTGCATTCTGATGGCCTCACAGACACCATACTACTTCTGACACCAATGTAGCAAACAGCGGGGCAGGGAAGTGAACCCAGGTTGCACTTGTAAAAAGGCAAACAACCTACGCATCGCCAATTGGGTTACTTGGTTGGAATTGCATCATAGTACATGGGAATAATGATGCATTTTATTTAGTAAAGTGGTTTCTTGCATCAAACACAACAACATTTTCAGTCACCTCCTCCTTGTGTGAAGGACAAGTAGATAAACAGGTTAATGTCAAGCTCTGCATGTTTTTTGGAATGTCTCATGGAATGTAGGCTTACATTGAACACCACACATTGGCTGCTACTGTAGGCTGAATGATAGAACAGCTATTTCCATGTTAAATGTTATTGGAGGCCTTTTTTACATTATGATCAAATAGCCTACTTGGTCTCTGTTAAAACTGTAACTTAAAGTGGGTACAGCCTCAGTGTTCACAGTAAACTCACGCCGGAAGTTGCACAGATCGCTACACTATAGTAGAACTATGATACAATTACATTTATCATACGAAATGGGAAATGTAGAACTATGACGAATGAATATTGATGTATTGATTTCACAGGAGGTTGGTGGCACCTTAATTGGGGAGGACGGGCTTGTGGTAATGGCTGGAGCGGAATAGGTGGAATAGTATCATTAATATGAGCCGTCCTCCCCTCAGCAACCTCCACTGATTGAATTTGACTTGCCCACGTCCAGTTAGCGCCATTTTGTATGATTAAACTGTCAAGTCATTATATATTTTCCGTTCTGAGAGCACCTTCCTGATGACTGGCACTCTGTACATTCCTATGGATGAGGCCTGAGATGGAATGTGAAGATAACTGAAGCTAGCTAGCTTTAGAAAACCAGTATATCTAGCTTGCATCATAGTACACCCCTCAGGCTAAGTTCAGGTTACAGCATGAGGCAGACATCAACAGCCGAGTTGTAGGCTACTACCTGGGTCGTATTCATTAGTTTACTCCGCAGCCAACAGTTTTAAAATGTTGCATAAACAGTTTACTCCAAACGCTGTACAACGTGACCTAAACAGTTTCTGTTGCCAAACGTTTTGCTACGGTGGGCACTAATGAACACACACAACCTGTTTTGAGGAAGTGTTAGTTGTTGTTAGTCTTTCCACAGTATTTATTAGTCTCTCTTTCAAACAACATACCTTCCTGAGTGAAAAGAGCTAACAGTAGATTAGAAAGAGAAAATGTTGTTGCTTGTTGTGTTTTAAGCCTGTTTTGAGAAGACAAGTCTATAGACCTATGATACAGTACACTCTTAGAAAAAATAGTTCCAAAAGGGTCCTCCGGCTGTCCCCATAGGAGAACGCTTTTGGGTTCCAGGTAAAACCCTTCTGGCTTCCATGTAGAACTCTCTGTGGAAAGGATTCTTCATGGAACCCAAAAGGGTTCTACCTGGGACCAAAAAGTGTTCCACAAAGGGTTCTCCTATGGGGACAGCCAAAGAATAAAGTATATTAATACACATAACAATATCATCAACTATATTAATACACATAACAATATCATCAACTATATTAATACACATAACAATATCATCAACTATATTAATACACATAACAATATCATCAACTATATTAATACACATAACAATATCATCAACTATATTAATACACATAACAATATCATCAACTATATTAATACACATAACAATATCATCAACTATATTAATACACATAACAATATCATCAACTATATGAATACACATAACAATATCATAAACTATTTGAATTCACATAACAATATCATCAACTATATTAATATCATAACAATGGTCGTCTTACCTTTTCTATGTCTCTCAATAGAAGTAGAGTCTGGAATGATCATTCGGTGGTGGAAAGTTCCTTTAGTTTGTTCTGCTCATTTCCATATCAGGTTCTACCTGTTCTCTCTCCCACTCCCTGTCTCTTTATAGCTCTTACAATGTGCCTTGGCATACATTCTACAAGTGTCTGGAACTCCAAATGTAGTTCTGATTTAGTGTTCCAAATGAAAACAATTTGATTAAACTGGTTAATATGGTTAAAATACATTAAGACTGAGTAATGCTGTGATTGTTTTTATTATTTTGTATTGAAATGTTTGACTTTATTTTCCCTATGTCCTTTCAATATAGGAACAATTTGTGAAATGACAGCCTTCTGTAAATATGGACAAAAGTATTTGGATTCATTTGATGGTATGTGTCTTGCAACATTATGTAAAATGACAGGTTGAGAAACACTGCATCTTCCTAGGTGCATATGTGAGAAGGAACGCAAACTGTCTCCCTATGTGAGTGCCATCCCTAAATATCAAGTGTTTGTCAAGGTAAAAAAATAATAATAAAAATAAAAGTGTCTGGAACTCTATTGGAGGGATGTGACATCATTCTTCGACAAGAAATTCCATTATTTAGTGTTTTGTTGATGGTTGTCTTCAATTGGGTTGAGACCTGGTGACTGAGACGGCCATGGCATATTGTGAAACATCAGCAAGTTCAGCAGTCTTCATCACTGAAGCTCCTGTCAAACGTTCCCCAACAATCACCAATCGATAAGCTCTTCCCAAGCAGGGTTGCAGTCTCTCTTCGTTGCAGCTCCTCTCTCCCCAGGGGTAACAGCTCCTCTCTCCCCAGGGGTAACAGCTCCTCTCTCCCCAGGGGTAACAGCTCCTCTCTCCCCAGGGGTATCAGCTCTTCTCTCCCCAGGGGTAACAATTCCTCTCTCCCCAGGGGTAACAGCTCCTCTCTCCCCAGGGGTAGCAGCTCCTCTCTCCCCAGGGGTAGCAGCTCCTCTCTCCCCAGTGGTAACAGCTCCTCTCTCCCCAGGGGTAACAGCTCCTCTCTCCCCAGGGGTAGCAGCTCCTCTCTCCCCAGGGGTAACAGCTCCTCTCTCCCCAGGGGTAGCAGCTCCTCTCTCCCCAGGGGTATCAGCTCCTCTCTCCCCAGGGGTAGCAGCTCCTCTCTCCCCAGGGGTAACAGCTCCTCTCTCCCCAGGGGTAGCAGCTCCTCTCTCTCCAGGGGTATCAGCTCCTCTCTCCCCAGGGGTATCAGCTCCTCTCTCTCCAGGAGTATCAGCTCCTCTCTCTCCAGGGGTAACAGCTCCTCTCTCCCCAGGGGTATCAGCTCCTCTCTCCCCAGGGGTAACAGCTCCTCTCTCTCCAGGGGTAACAGCTCCTCTCTCCCCAGGGGTAGCAGTTCCTCTCTCCCCAGGGGTAGCAGCTCCTCTCTCCCCAGGGGTAACAGCTCCTCTCTCCCCAGGGGTAACAGCTCCTCTCTCCCCAGGGGTAGCAGCTCCTCTCTCCCCAGGGGTAGCAGCTCCTCTCTCCTCTAGGATGTGAAGACATTGGTGGCTTAGCCCACAGCCAGTAGGAGGGTCCGGGAAGGAATTTCAACAGCTAAATCCATGAATACATCACTAGTGTATTGCCAAAAACCACTCAAATATAGACTCTGACCTGTCCAATGAGCCAAACTGATTAAATACTCCCACAGTACCTAAACACTCTCTCTCTCTCTCTCTCTCTCTCTCTCTCTCTCTCTCTCTCTCTCTCTCTCTCTCTCTCTCTCTCTCTCTCTCTCTCTCTCTCTCTCTCTCTCTCTCTCTCTCTCTCTCTCTCTCTCTCTCTCTCTCTCTCTGCAACATTATGTAAAATGACAGGTTGAGAAACACTGCATCTTCCTAGGTGCATATGTGAGAAGGAACGCAAACTGTCTCCCTATGTGAGTGCCATCCCTAAATATCAAGTGTTTGTCAAGGTAAAAAAATAATAATAAAAATAAAAGTGTCTGGAACTCTATTGGAGGGATGTGACATCATTCTTCGACAAGAAATTCCATTATTTAGTGTTTTGTTGATGGTTGTCTTCAATTGGGTTGAGACCTGGTGACTGAGACGGCCATGGCATATTGTGAAACATCAGCAAGTTCAGCAGTCTTCATCACTGAAGCTCCTGTCAAACGTTCCCCAACAATCACCAATCGATAAGCTCTTCCCAAGCAGGGTTGCAGTCTCTCTTCGTTGCAGCTCCTCTCTCCCCAGGGGTAACAGCTCCTCTCTCCCCAGGGGTAACAGCTCCTCTCTCCCCAGGGGTAACAGCTCCTCTCTCCCCAGGGGTAGCAGTTCCTCTCTCCCCAGGGGTAGCAGCTCCTCTCTCCCCAGGGGTAACAGCTCCTCTCTCCCCAGGGGTAACAGCTCCTCTCTCCCCAGGGGTAGCAGCTCCTCTCTCCCCAGGGGTAGCAGCTCCTCTCTCCTCTAGGATGTGAAGACATTGGTGGCTTAGCCCACAGCCAGTAGGAGGGTCCGGGAAGGAATTTCAACAGCTAAATCCATGAATACATCACTAGTGTATTGCCAAAAACCACTCAAATATAGACTCTGACCTGTCCAATGAGCCAAACTGATTAAATACTCCCACAGTACCTAAACACTCTCTCTCTCTCTCTCTCTCTCTCTCTCTCTCTCTCTCTCTCTCTCTCTCTCTCTCTCTCTCTCTCTCTCTCTCTCTCTCTCTCTCTCTCTCTCTCTCTCTCTCTCTCTCTCTCTCTCTCTCTCTCTCTCTCTCTCTCCAGTGTCTTGTCTGGTGTCTCTCTCCATCATATCCTATACTTCTGTTGCTGTCTCTGTGTCTTGTCTGGTGTCTCTCTCCATCATATCCTATTCTTCTGTTGCTGTCTCTGTGTCTTGTCTGGTGTCTCTCTCCATCATATCCTATTCTTCTGTTGCTGTCTCTGTGTCTTGTCTGGTGTCTCTCTCCATCATATCCTATTCTTATGTTGCTGTCTCTGTGTCTTGTCTGGTGTCTCTCTCCATCATATCCTATTCTTCTGTTGCTGTCTCTGTATCTTGTCTGGTGTCTCTCTCCATCATATCATATTCTTCTGTTGCTGTCTCTGTGTCTTGTCTGGTGTCTCTCTCCATCATATCCTATTCTTCTGTTGCTGTCTCTATGTCTTGTCTGATGTCTCTCTCCATCATATCCTATTCTTCTGTTGCTGTCTCTGTGTCTTGTCTGATGTCTCTCTCCATCATATCCTATTCTTCTGTTGCTGTCTCTGTGTCTTGTCTGGTGTCTCTCTCCATCATATCCTATTCTTCTGTTGCTGTCTCTGTGTCTTGTCTGATGTTTCTCTTTAGTTTTGCAATCCAAATTTGGAGCTATTGGAATTGTAACAGGACACTTTGTCACAAGATATAACAGATACTATGAAGCCTGATTTAGGTCTGAACTCATCTTTGACCAAATGTGTAGCAGCAGTTTGCAAATGTACGGCAGAATAGCTGTGCACTTAATCCTAATACCTCTTCATGGACTACATTTGAACACTTAAACATTGTCTTCTTTTAGGGCGGGACCTGGTACGGTATGGTCACATTGCCTAGCGGTTAGAACGTTGGGCCAGTAACTGAAAGGTTGCTGGTTCGAATACCCGAGCCGTCAATGTGAAAATCTGTTGATGTGCCCTTAAGCAAGGCACTTAACACTAACTTGCTTCATGGGTGCTGTACTACTATGCCTTACCCTGTAACACAACACATTTCACTGCACCTATCCGGTGTATCTGACAATAAAAACATATATATTTTTTTGCAATTCCAACAGTTAATTTAACAATGCTGGTTATAACTCTTGTTGACGTTGATCCAAGGACACCTTCACTTGCATTTCCCTCTTACTGCAGAAAAATATTCTCATGAAATCATGTGACTTATAGTTAGAGAGAACGATTCCTGTAAACGCACGCTGCTACAAGCAGGAAACAAGGTATGGACAAACCAGAAATGTGACATTTCTGTTTGATAGTAACCCTGAATGATGAATGTGTGATCTATCTTGTCATCTTTTTGGCCAACCACATTGGAACATTCTAATCTTTAATGACATGAAGTATGGATTCATTGTTTTCAGGAAGGTGTCTCCATGGCGATAGGAGGGACAGCAGGCAGACTAAAGGGCAAGGGAAGCCACCTGAACTACTGCCCTACAAAGGCAAAGAGCAGTCTACGCCAGGGACGGCTTGTTCAATAGGGCGATATGGGCGACGCACTGCCAAACGGGAAAAGGAAGGGATTTTTTTTCTAATCAATTATAAAAAATAAAAAAATATATATATATATTTTTTTTAAATAAATTTATAAAAAATTATATCACTCAACAGCAGTTATCAGTGTTCACGTCTGATCTGCTAGCCACTAAATGTCAAATCAGGCTAAAGTCGTGCTTCAAATGGCTCCCCCCCCTTTTGGGGCGATTTCAGTCAGGTTGAAAATCGCCCAGAAGTCTGTCATAGACTCCCATGTAAAATCTATTTTTTTCAAATTTCAGAGCCTTCAATACAATCTCAATGGGTGTCTGTGGGCTTGCACTTACGCGCTTTCGTCATACGTTACGTAACCATGAATGTAACTGTGAAAAGAGCGGAAGCGGATTGTTTGAAAGAAGTTCCTTTTTGTCGGCGAACAAATGAAGATAAATTGGCAACGAAACAATTAGGACCTCCCAGACCAAATGTAATAATTCAACAGGTTTCTACTAAAGGCGGAAAGTCCTACACCCGAGGATTTTCCAAAAATTGGTACGAACGAAAAAAGACATTGCCACTCACTCAACTGGATGAGGGATACAGGCTAGCTGTCCGCCGCCACAACGATGAGGTTAGTGTTGATAATCACAAGTTTACTGGAGAACTGAGACCAAGTAGAGACTTTGGACAGGGTGGATATGGTATAATAAAGGCAGTTTATTCAGAGGTAAAGATATCTAGAATCGCGTTCACGGACCCGTTCGTCAAACTCTTAGGGATCTATAAATTAAGCCCCATTACTTACCATATCAGATAAGAGAAATTGCTGCAGCTACATATATTTTACATCCTGGCCCTACATAGTTCACTATTTGCATCACTTACCAAAATATTACATGTGGTCATATATGCTTGGAAAGTGGAGATGCCATAGAACGTCAAAAAAGTAAACATTGCTGGAGACACATTGCCGTTTTGGAGAAGACATCGCGTTTGCTAGCGAAGAGATTTGTTGTGGCAAATGAACTTGGGGTGGGAATTGCCAGGAACCTCACGATAAGATATATGCATCAGCATTGCGAGTCTCATGATTCTATACGTATTGCGATTCGATACTGTGATTTTATTGCGCACCATATGTCTGTTGCAGAGGGATCAGAAAGCCATGAGAACGAGTTTTGATCAGTCATGGAAATAAAAGTGCTGAAAACAAATGTGAAAAGATTGAGAACAAGCTATGAAGGAACAATAATGGTGTTTTGGTGCAGGTACAGCCAACTAGCGCTAAAATATTGTGATATTGTCAATACAGTATATCGTAAAGTATCACTATGTAACTCGATTCTTTCACCCCAATCCCTCAAATTAACGGTAAATAACTGAATTGTTTGCCCCACATTTAGCTAAGATGATTAGCTAGCCAGCTAAAATGTTTTATTTAGTTAGCAGTCGCATCTACAATAGTTTACTGTCAATAACATGTCTCCAAAAATGACGTGGTGTCTCCAATTGTGTTGACATTTTACAATTGCGATGCGCATCCATGAGTATTCACTTTCTGTAGCTCAGCTGGTAGAGCATGGTGCTTGTAACGCCAAGGTAGTGGGTTCGATCCCCGGGACCACCCATACACAAAGGGTTGGGCTCTGAGTCGGGTTCTCATTGGGCTCTCATTGGCTCTGAGTCGGGTTCTCTGTCTTCAAATGTTCAGCCTAAGAGAGGGGATTTTTGTGTGTGTGTGTGTGTGTTTAACAGTGATGATATGGCGGCAGGTAGCTTAGTGGTTAAGAGCGTTGTGCCAGTACCCGAAAGGTCGCTGGTTCTAATCCCCGAGCCCACTAGGTGAAAAATCTGTCGATGTGCCCTTGAGCAAGGCACTTAACCCTAATTGCTCCTGTAAGTCGCTCTGGATAAGAACGTCTGCTAAATGACCAATTATTATTATTTATTAATTATGTGTGTGTTTGTGTGTGTTTAACAGTGATGATGTGTGTGTGTGTGTGTGTTTGTGTGTGTCCTCAGAGCAAGAACTCGTGAGTTGGAAGAACTGAGAGGCCTATGGCGTGGGTGTTGTCCTTGGCCACCGGCTGACAAGGCGGACAAGATAGGACCCTTTTGTCCATTGTTATTGGATAGGAACAGAACTTATAACCAGCTCCTGACCTAAATAGATCTTAGCACAACATTTTACTCAACATATCATATTCCATATTCTCTATAACAAATATATTTACTACGACATTAGCAAGAACCGCCACATCCTCAGCCGGCTAATCCAGTGTGTAAAGTTTTGCGGAGTGTTTGAGTTAGCTTTGCGAGGCAAATATGAAACTGAGGGCTCCACCAACCCTGGGAAGCCAACACTTTTGAGATCAGTCAATAAATGCTTCTGGTATTGACTTATATGCTGCCCCTGTCTTCATGTTGTTGCTGGACATATCTTTTTTAAAATGTGTGTAGGTCACCTAAATCATCAGAAAAATTGCCCCTCCTGAGAATTTTTTCAGGAGCCGCCACTGGTCTACGCAAATGTCCGTGCATATCAACCATAACCACTGATCTGACCTATGACCCCTAAAATGCTGATACTGAACTCTGCCTTTGTATGACCTTAAACAAGTATATGGGTAATGCAACGGCAAAGTGCAGCATCAAGAAATCTAAATATGTTGATCCAACTTTCTTGTTGTTTATCTGTTTGATGGAAACGGTTTGATAGTTGTTACTACCTTCCAACTGTATTTAATGGTGTTATGTAGTCGTGTTTTCATGTTTTCAATGTTGTATTATAGTAGGCCTAAGATTATTTCATCATAGAGAATGTTTATACTTAAGAAATATTTGACTTTGTATGACTATCATTATAATGCTGTTTTACCATTATTTACTCTCTCTCTCTCACACACACACACTCACAGACACACACACACACACACACACACACACACACACATACCCCCCCCCCCCCACACACACACACACATATCCCCCCCCCCCCCCCCCCACACACACAGTAATTATAATCTATAGAGCAGCTTTAAGTGATACAGTCTACTGTGTGTTCTCCCCTCCTCTGCCTCTCTCCATTACTTTCTCTGTCTTCTGTTGCTGTCTCTCTTGTCTGCCCTCTTCTGTTGCTGTCTCTCTTGTCTCCCCTCTTCTGTTGCTGTCTCTCTTGTCTCCCCCTTCTGTTGCTGTCTCTCTTGTCTGCCCTCTTCTGTTGCTGTCTCTCTTGTCTCCCCTCTTCTGTTGCTGTCTCTCTTGTCTCCCCCCTTCTGTTGCTGTCTCTCTTGTCTCCCCTCTTATGTTGCTGTCTCTCTTGTCTGCCCTCTTCTGTTGCTGTCTCTCTTGTCTGCCTTCTTCTGTTGCTGTCTCTCTTGTCTCCCCCCTTCTGTTGCTGTCTCTCTTGTCTCCCCTCTTCTGTTGTTGTCTCTCTTGTCTCCCCTCTTCTGTTGCTGTCTCTCTCCCCTCTTCTGTTGCTGTCTCTCTTGTCTCCCCATCTTCTGTTGCTGTCTCCCTTGTCTCCCCTCTTCTGTTGCTGTCTCTCTTGTCTGCCCTCTTCTGTTGCTGTCTCTCTTGTCTCCCCATCTTCTGTTGCTGTCTCCCTTGTCTCCCCTCTTCTGTTGCTGTCTCTCTTGTCTGCCCTCTTCTGTTGCTGTCTCTCTTGTCTGCCCTCTTCTGTAAATTGTATTTTGCTGTCTGTGTCTTGTCTGTTGTCTGTGTCTTATCTGTTGTTGTCTGTGTCTTGACTGTTGCTGTCTGTGTCTTGTCTGTTGCTGTCTGTGTCTTGTCTGTTTCAATATGTGTCTTGTCTGTTGCTATCTGTGTCTTGTCTGTTGCTGTCTCAGGTTCTAGTTTGTTACTGTCTCCTGTGTCTATTTTCTTCTGTTATGGCCTGTTCTGTCTCTCTCCATCATATCCTGTTCTTCTGTTGCTGTCTCTGTGTCTTGTCTGGTGTCTCTCTCCATCAACAGAAATATTGGTGAGGGTTAGGCCTACTCCAATACAACATTGAAAACATGAAAACACGACTATATAACAGCATTAAATACAGTTGGAATATAGTTACAACTCTCAAACTGTTTCCATCAAACAGAAAAACAACAAGAATGCTGGATAAACACATTTAGATTTCTACATACTGCACTTTGCTTGTGCATTACCCATATAGCTGTTTAAGGTCATACAAAGGCTGAGTGCAGTATCAGCATTTAAGGGGTCATAGGTCAGATCAGTGGTCATGGTTGATATGATTGGACAAAAAAACAAACTTTAAAGTCATTTTTCTCAGATTCACTGTTTGCGTAGACTGCTCTTTGCCTTTGTAGGGCAGTAGTTCAGGTGGCTTCCCTTGCCCTTAGTCTGCCTCCTGCCCCTCCTATCGCCATGGAGACACCTTCCTGAAAACAATGTGTCACACCCTGGCTCTGGGGACTCTATATGTTGAGCCAGGGTGTGTAGATTCTAGGTGTTGTTGTTCTAGGTTGGCCAGAGTGGTTCCCAATCAGAGGCAACGAGTTTCAGCTGTGGCTGGTTGTCTCTGATTGGGAGCCATATTTAGACAGGCTGTTGTGGGATCTTGTTCCAGTTGGTTTGTTCCGTGTTGGTTGTTTAACCTAGGACGTCACGTCATCGTTTTGTTCGTATTATCATTTAAGATAATAAAGTATGTTCGCTCATAACGCTGCGCCTTGGTCTACTCCATTCAACGATCGTGACACAATCAATCAATCAATCAATTTTATTTTATATAGCCCTTCTTACATCAGCTAATATCTCGAAGTGCTGTACAGAAACCCAGCCTAAAACCCCAAACAGCTAGTAATGCAGGTGTAGAAGCACGGTGGCTAGGAAAAACTCCCTAGAAAGGCAAAACCTAGGAAGAAACCTAGAGAGGAACCAGGCTATGAGGGGTGGCCAGTCCTCTTCTGGCTGTGCCGGGTGGAGATTATAACAGAACCATGCCAAGATGTTCAAAAATGTTCATAAGTGACAAGCATGGTCAAATAATAATCAGGAATAAATATCAGTTGGCTTTTCATAGCCGATCATTAGAGTTTAAAACAGCAGGTCTGGGACAGGTAGGGGTTCCATAACCGCAGGCAGAACAGTTTAAACTGGAATAGCAGCAAGGCCAGGCGGACTGGGGACAGCAAGGAGTCACCACGGCCGGTAGTCCCGACGTATGGTCCTAGGGCTCAGGTCTCTCAGTTGGCTTTTCATAGCCGATCATTTAGAGTTGAAAACAGCAGGTCTGGGACAGGTAGGGGTTTCGTAGCCGCAGGCAGAACAGTTGGAACTGGAATAGCAGCAAGGCCAGGCGGACTGGGGACAGCAAGATGTCATCATGCCCGGTAGTCCTGACGTATGGTCCTAGGGCTCAGGTCCTCAGAGAGAAAGAGACAATGACTCCATACTTTGCTGAAACCTGTTCTGCCAGTTCATGTCCTTAAAGATGAATGTTGGAATGTTCCAATGTGGTTACCCCAAAAGATGACAAGACAGATCACACATCCATAACTTGTTTCCTGCTTGTAGCAGGCCGCGTTCACAGGAATCCTTTTCTATAATATGATTTCATGAGAATATTTTTTTGGAGTGAGAGTGTAATGCAAGTCAAGGTGTCCTTGGATGAATGTCAACAAGATTTATAACCAGCATTGTTAAATTAACTGTTGTAATAAATAAATACAATATTTGTAAATGTATTGTCACAGACACCGGATAGATGCAGTGAAATGTGTTGTTTTACAGGGTCATAGTAGTACAGCGCCCCCTGGAGCAAATCAGGTGTAAGTGCCTTGCTTAAGGGCACAGACAGATTTTTACCTTGACGGCTCAGCAACCAGCAACATTTCAGTTACTGGCCCCACTAGGTAATCTTACCATACCAGTTCACGCCCTAAAAGAAGACACTGTTCAAGTGTTAAAATGTAGTCCATGAAGAGGTATAGGATTATGTACACAGCTATTCTGCCGTACAATTGCAAACTGCTGCTACACATTTGGTCAAAGATGAGTTCTGACCTAAATCAGACTTCATAGTATCTGTTATATCTTGTGACAAAGTGTCCTGGTTCAATTATCTTCAGTTTCAGAGAAAATGGAGGGTCAAATTTGCTGTAACTACAAAATCCCAGTAAAAACCAAGGAAACAGCAGTAAGTGAGGTTACTGCCATCTGGCTTTGTTCCACCATGTTCTACTGCAGTTACTACGGTTTTCCTTGGTATTCTATCAGGCTCTGAGTTCAGGCCATCCCGACCATGACACTCACCCTCACACACTCCATGAGACAGCCAGTTATCACCAGAATAAAACAATGCACAATCCCGCAGAAACACTATGGTTTAAGTCGCATTGAAATGCAAATACCCAGATAATGGTAAGAAAGATAGCAAACAAAATATTGAAACGCTCGCTAACATAAAGAAAAGCATTGATAGTAATACAAAGTCACATAAGGATAAACATTCTCCGTGATGAAATAGTTCTTACCTTATGGATAAAAACAGCTTGAGGGTTGCTACAATACAACATTCAAAACATGAAAACACAACTACATAACACCATTAATAACCACAAGAAAGCTGGATAAACACATTTAGATTTTTTAGATACTGCACTTTGCTTTTGCATGACCCATACAGCTGTTTAAGGTCATACAAAGGCAGAGTGCAGTATCTGCATTTTAGGGGTCATAGGTCAGATCAGTGGTCATAATAAGATGATACATCAGTACATTTACACTTATCTACCTACGACATATTTGGCTGAACAGCAAAAACAACTTTAAAGCCTTTTTTGTCTTCAGTTGGACTGTTTTCTAGTTGATGCTCTTTGCCTTTGTAGGGCAGTTTATTCAAGCAGTCAACAGACAACAACTCTTAATGCAATCACGGGGAAAACACTTTTGAAAGCAGTTTTGACCTTTGTTAAAAAAAGAGGGGGATCCATGCTTTCCATTGATAACACGTTTATTTCTATACTCCTACAATTGCGCTAATGCATTGTTTTAAAAATGCAGTTACAACCGGAGTATCAAGCATGGTTTAGGAACATTCACAACAGAGCTCTTAAAGGGGCAACGGCATCTTAAAACCGGAGTATCAAGCATGGTTTAGGATCATTCACAACAGAGCTCTTAAAGGGGCAACGGCATCTTAAAACCGGAGTATCAAGCATGGTTTAGGAACATTCACAACAGAGCTCTTAAAGGGGCAACGGCATCTTAAAACCGGAGTATCAAGCATGGTTTAGGAACATTTGCAACAGAGCTCTTAAAGGGGCAACAGCATCTTAAAACCGGAGTATCAAGCATGGTTTAGGAACATTTGCAACAGAGCTCTTAAAGGGGCAACGGCATCTTAAAACCGGAGTATCAAGCATGGTTTAGGAACATTTGCAACAGAGCTCTTAAAGGGGCAACGGCATCTTAAAACCGGAGTATCAAGCATGGTTTAGGATCATTCACAACAGAGCTCTTAAAGGGGCAACGGCATCTTAAAAGGGCAATTAAACACTTTGTAATAGAAACCCCCCCAACAACAATTCTGAGTGAATAATAATAATAAATAATAATAATAATCAGGAAGTTGTGTCCAATGGGGTAAATGCAGATGGACAAACCCCATGCTTCATTTATAGCCACTATGCTGCATCCGTTGGGCTACAGGGGATCATGCTTATTGCTAATAGCACATCTGATAATAGACCATGCATACAGGATATATGGTTCAATATGTTAAAATCATTTACCATCTGATAATAGACCATGAATACAGGCTATATGGTTCAATATGTTACAATCATTTACCATCTGATAATAGACCATGAATACAGGCTATATGGTTCAATATGTTAAAATCATTTAACATCTGGTAATAGACCATGCATACAGGATATATGGTTCAATATGTTAAAATCATTTACCACCTGATAATAGACCATGAATACAGGATATATGGTTCAATATGTTAAAATCATTTACCATCTGATAATAGACCATGAATACAGGCTATATGGTTCAATATGTTAAAATCATTTAACATCTGGTAATAGACCATGCATATAGGATATATGGTTCAATATGTTAAAATCATTTACCATCTGATAATAGACCATGAATACAGGATATATGGTTCAATATGTTAAAATCATTTAACATCTGATAATAGACCATGCATACAGGATATATGGTTCAATATGTTAAAATCATTTACCATCTGATAATAGACCATGCATATAGGATATATGGTTCAATATGTTAAAATCATTTGCCATCTGATAATAGACCATGAATACAGGATATATGGTTCAATATGTTAAAATCATTTACCATCTGATAATAGACCATGCATACAGGCTATATGGTTCAATATGTTAAAATCATTTACCATCTGATAATAGACCATGCATATAGGATATATGGTTCAATATGTTAAAATCATTTAACATCTGATAATAGACCATTAATATAGGATATATGGTTCAATATGTTAAAATCATTTAACATCTGATAATAGACCATGAATATAGGATATATGGTTCAATATGTTAAAATCATTTAACATCTGATAATAGACCATGAATATAGGATATATGGTTCAATATGTTAAAATAATTTAACATCTGATAATAGACCATGAATATAGGATATATGGTTCAATATGTTAAAATCATTTAACATCTGATAACAGACCATGCATACAGGATATATGGTTCAATATGTTAAAATCATTTAACATCTGATAATAGACCATGAATACAGGCTATATGGTTCAGTATGTTAAAATCATTTAACATCTGATAATAGACCATGGCAAACAAACATATTGTTAGGAAATTCAGGGGGTAGCCCCAAACAGGTTTTGAACCTGGGTCCATCAACTGTCAAGCCAACACCTTAAGCGTGTTAGGTTCTAAATGAACCTAGTCAAACTCAGGGACGTTTAGTAAAGCTCAAACCAAGTTTATTCACCCATTGGATCATACAGCTGCATAAGACAAAGAACATTTTCACACAAGCACCGGTATTTAACCCTTTCTCCTATGCTGAGCCCCTCCTTCCACATCTGAACAGCCAATACACCTCTGTTGCTATCCAGAAGATTAGTGATATATGTTCTTCCTCACTTCATCTAACCTGACCTCTGCTCAAATTGCTCACTCCTCCCCAACTCACGGCTGTCATGTTGACTTGTACCAGACTGTGTCTCTTCTCCTCCAATAGGATCCCTGATGGCTAACAATAACATATCCTGACAGAATGGAAACGATATACATTCCCCTCTCTCCCTCAGTGACATGAATAAGTCTATTTCATGTTTTGAAGTCAGAACCCAACAAGCGCTACGCCAAGAGGTCCGAACCTCTCGATGATGTCGCTAGGTGTTGGATTGAGGTTGCTACATTACCCCGTTCCTTGGGGAGAGCATGCCCCCACACTTCTTTATAGCAAGTCTCTCACGTGTACACGCCTCTTTGATGGCATCACTGGCACTATCCCACTTCTGACACCAATGTAACGAATTAAGGGATAGCTCCAACCGGGACTCGAACCCGGGTTCAGCGATTATCAAGCCAACACCTTATCCATTACACCAAGAGATCAGAAGGTGGTAATTGGTAGGTGTTGGGTTCAGCTTGCTACAGTATATACTTATATAGGGCAATGTGTGATCTGGGAGCGGCAGCACTACCACTAGTGCTCCTGACACAGCCGAACACAATCTTTACCTTCTGAACCTTAATAACTGACCTAAAGTCAGATACATTGAGACAAACCACCATGTGAGCAGCAAGTGTAGGGTTAATGGAGTGAAGTGGGGGATGGGTAGGACCACCAGTATCAACTATATGTCTATGAATGCATTACTATTAATGCAGTACTAAAACGGATGGATGCTCTTCATCAACACCATCTCACCTGTGAAACTAGATATCAGCAATCAATCAACAAGACTAATGAAATGGAGCAAATGAAGACATTAGAACTGCTAAAGGTCAGATATTATATTCTGACACCAATTTCCTACTGGTAGATGTTGTACATGATCTGTCAATCCTGAGAGCAACGCTCTCTCTCCTCCTCTTCCCCCATCTCTCTTTGCTGGGGTGAAGTTTCCCCTAGATACAGATCTAGGATCAGCTTCCCCTCCCCCAAACCTAACAAGGATCATTAGTGGGAGGGAATTTAAACCTGATCCAAAGCCAGTGTCTATTTAGGAAACGTGTCCCCTCCCCCACAACTCTACATGTGGATGCGGCTTCCTCCATCTCACCATGTTCACAAAGAAAACGGCAGTGTATTTCAGCTGTAAGTATTTTGAAGTTACTAGCTATATTATTTGAATTGAATTTACCTAGCTTCATTATTATTCAACCAGTAGAGAGGCCTCTGTGTAGTTGGAGAAAAATACTCTTTACCCCCAGGTCTCCTTGAGATGACCAGTAGAGGTCTCTGTGTAGTTGGAGAAAAATACTATTTACAGATGAGCTTTGGGTTTCTAGGTATGTTTAGACCCAGATAAGTTAAGTGATCATGCACCACTTTAAATGGTATCCTCTCTAGCTCACTTGTTGTAAAATTATCTGTGATACACATGAGGTCACTTTTTCCCCAATTTATTTAATTTCCAGATAGTTTGCCAAATGAATTGATTAAGTCTAGTAGGTTAGGGACAGAGGCTACTGGGTCTGAGAGGTATAAAAGCACATCGTCTGCATATAACGAAATGATGCTTTCTATGTTTCCTACTTTAAGACCTTGGATATTAGGATGATCCCTTATTTGTATCGCCAGGGGTTCAAGGGGGACAGCGAAGAGCAGAGGACTGAGTGGGCAACCCTGCTGGACAGATCTAGGTAGTTCAAAGGGACTGGATTTGTCTCTGTTGTCAGAATAGAGGATGTTGGGCAGGCGATCTCCTCCAGTCACATGTCATTCCCTTTTGTTTTATGGCAGACTCATATGAAATAATATGACCTCTCATAACCACTTGAAAAGGTTCCTATAGTGTAGAATCAGATACCACTCCTGTGTCATTAGTCTTTGGCTTGGATGCATATTTGATGTGGTTGAAATACTGTCATCTTTTATGATGCTGATAAAGACAGGGGCCGTCTGTTAAGGTGCTAACTGCACAGTGTAGCTACAGGTTATACACTGAGTGGACTAAATATTCACAACACTGTTATGACCAGTTTCTCTGGTATCTCGTACTTCAGGATGTAAGAGAGTAGTCGACCACTTAGATGGAGAGTTGATTCATTGTTATTTAATGGTTACAGTACTGGATTCAATGACAAGCGGTACGGGCGTAGCCTCTTGTCATCTGAATGACTTCCATAGAAAACCTCTCAGTTTATATAACGCTCTCCGAGCTACTTCCATCCCACAGTTGCCAACCATTATTGAGTGTCACTCATCTCCTACAATAGGATCCCCATACATAGTATCGTGTGGCACCCAGAGCCAGGCCATTCCATCACGTACTCTTTCTAAGATTAGCAACAGTGGCCCCTAATCTATCTTGGCACGCCGACCTTCTGGCCCCCCATCCGTGACCGACACAACACATGGCTTGTCCTTCTCCTCTCTCTCACCTACAGCTGATGATTTTAAAGACATTAATAAAATGCTGTATCAAAAGACGTTATATCAAACACCTACCTAATATTGAGTTACCTCCCCACTTTTGCCCTCATAACAGCCTCAATTCGTCGGGGCATGGACTCTACAAGGTGTTGAAAGCGTTCCACAGGGATGCTGGCCCATGTTGACGGCAATTCTTCCCACAGTTGTGTCAAGTTGGCTGGATGTCCTTTGTGTGGTGTACCATGAGCGTGAAAAACCCAGCAGTGTTGCAGTTCTTGACACAAACCGGTGTGCCTGGCACCTACTACCATACCCCGTTCAAAGGCACTTCAATATTTTGTCTTGCCCATTCACCCTCTGAATGGCACACACACACACAATCCATGTCTCAATTGTCTCCAGGCTTAAACATCCTTCTTTAACCTGTCCCGTCCCCTTCATCTACAAGTGACATCAATAAGGGATCATAGCTTTCACCTGGATTCACCTGCTCAGTCTGTCATGGAAAGAGCAGGTGTCCTTAATGTTTTGTCCACTTAGTGTAAATTGCACAATAATGATCCATTGATGGATTTTTCTTATGTAGTCTATTGTTTTCTCTGTATTGAACCTGCCTGCCACCCACCCGCCTGGGGACTGTGGGTTATGAGACAACCCCCGCATCACTAGCTTGCATGTTCTGCAGCCTTGTAGAGATAGGGAGGGGATGACTGGGAGGCAGGTTGGCATTTATTGTCATGAATCTTGCCCTGGAGGCAGTTCTGCAAAGTGGTCACTAGCTGGCACAGGCATAAAGTAATAATATCTGATTTTAATGCTAACCTTAACCTCACTGCTAATCCTTACCTTAAATTAAGACCATAAAACAAAATTATTTTCCACAAATGTTTACGATATAGCCAATTTTGACTTTGCAGCTGTCATATCTAGAGGAAATTGCGCAGTTCTGCCTCCAGGGCAAAATTCATGACAAAAAGTCAACCTGTGACTGGGAGAGGACAATGTAAAATCGATAACGACATTGTTTTGATAATTAACATGCTTTTTATTATGAAAAGTACAATATATCCATGTACAATTATGGAGTATATGTCCATATACAATTGTACAATGTGTTTTTCAACATAAAAGACATACAAAAAAATATAATATTGGTATTTCAACGGAGGATACATCTAAAACAGTATAAAACAAGTACAGTATGTTCTGAGTATGTTACCTTAACGTCAACTCATAACGTCCCACTATAACTTCATGGGAGTCTAGTGGAAAGACTGCATGTTGCTTTGGGTGGATTCATCAACATTTGCAGAATATTCCTGTAATGTCAGATGGCATCTTGTCAGACGGCAACAGCCTAGTCGGCTGCAGACACTCATAAGGAGTTCAAGTAGTTTATTTGCCATTTGCAGGTATTAAAAGTAATCCATCCATTGTAATTCCTTGTTGGAGCTCATATAGGACAGTACATACCAGAGGAGGCTGCTGAGGGGAGGACGGCTATATATATATATACTGTAGCTATAGCCAACCACTGAACGTGATCCTGCTCCCTAATATATATACTGTAGCTATAGCCAACCACTGAACGTTATCCTGCTCCCAAATATATATACTGTAGCTATAGCCAACCACTGAACGTTATCCTGCCCCCAAATATATATACTGTAGCTATAGCCAACCACTGAACGTTATCCTGCTCCCAAATATATATACTGTAACTATAGCCAACCACTGAACGTTATCCTGCTCCCTAATATATATACTGTAGCTATAGCCAACCACTGAACGTTATCCTGCTCCCAAATATATATACTGTAGCTATAGCCAACCACTGAACGTTATCCTGCTCCCAAATATATATACTGTAGCTATAGCCAACCACTGAATGTTATCCTGCTCCCAAATATATATACTGTAGCTATAGCCAACCACTGAACGTTATCCTGCTCCCTAACATATATATACTGTAGTTATAGCCAACCACTGAACGTTATCCTGCTCCCAAATATATATATACTGTAGCTATAGCCAACCACTGAACGTTATCCTGCTCCCAAATATATATACTGTAGCTATAGCCAACCACTGAACGTTATCCTGCTAGCAAATATATATACTGTAGCTATAGCCAACCACTGAACGTTATCCTGCTCCCAAATATATATACTGTAGCTATAGCCAACCACTGAACGTTATCCTGCTCCCAAATATATATACTGTAGCTATAGCCAACCATCGCAGTTGATATGGTCAGTAGTGACTTTGCCACATGATAGGTAAACAAACAAACAGTCAAGTAGCCTACAAGCGGAGTATGAAAAATGTATGCATTCACTAAAAACAAGCGGATTCAGCAACACGGACACCGATGGAAATTCTTGCGATTTGACAGTTCCCAAAGGACATGAACTGGTTGAATCAACATTGTTTCTACTTTACTTTTCTAACCAGCCCAGAGGCTTGAAGAGACATTAGACTGTCTGACCTGCACTGCCTCCTCCTGACTGATATCTAACCAGCCCAGAGGCTTGAAGAGACATTAGACTGTCTGACTGATATCTAACCAGCCCAGAGGCTTGAAGAGACATTAGACTGTCTGACTGATATCTAACCAGCCCAGAGGCTTGAAGAGACATTAGACTGTCTGACTGATATGTAACCAGCCCAGAGGCTTGACGAGACATTAGACTGTCTGACTGATATATAACCAGCCCAGAGGCTTGAAGAGACATTAGACTGTCTGACTGATATCTAACCAGCCCAGAGGCTTGAAGAGACATTAGACTGTCTGACTGATATCTAACCAGCCCAGATGCTTGAAGAGACATTTGACTGTCTGACTGATATCTAACCAGCCCAGAGGCTTGAAGAGACATTAGACTGTCTGACTGATATCTAACCAGCCCAGAGGCTTGAAGAGACATTTGACTGTCTGACTGATATCTAACCAGCCCAGAGGCTTGAAGAGACATTAGACTGTCTGACTGATATCTAACCAGCCCAGAGGCTTGAAGAGACATTAGACTGTCTGACTGATATCTAACCAGCCCAGAGGCTTGAAGAGACATTAGACTGTCTGACTGATATCTAAACAGCCCAGAGGCTTGAAGAGACATTAGACTGTCTGACTGATATCTAACTAGCTCAGAGGCTTGAAGAGACATTAGACTGTCTGACTGATATCTAACAAGCCCAGAGGCTTGAATAGACATTAGACTGTCTGACTGATATCTAACCAGCCCAGAGGCTTGAAGAGACATTAGACTGTCTGACTGATATCTAACCAGCCCAGAGGCTTGAAGAGACATTAGACTGTCTGACCTGCACTGCCTCCTCCTGACTGATATCTAACCAGCCCAGAGGCTTGAAGAGACATTAGACTGTCTGACTGATATCTAACCAGCCCAGAGGCTTGAAGAGACATTAGACTGTCTGACTGATATCTAACCAGCCCAGAGGCTTGAAGAGACATTAGACTGTCTGACCTGCACTGCCTCCTCCTGACTGATATCTAACCAGCCCAGAGGCTTGAAGAGACATTGGACTGTCTGACTGATATCTAACCAGCCCAGAGGCTTGAAGAGACATTAGACTGTCTGACTGATATCTAACCAGCCCAGAGGCTTGAAGAGACATTAGACTGTCTGACTGATATCTAACCAGCCCAGAGGCTTGAAGAGACATTAGACTGTCTGACTGATATCTAACCAGCCCAGAGGCTTGAAGAGACATTAGACTGTCTGACTGATATCTAACCAGCCCAGAGGCTTGAAGAGACATTAGACTGTCTGACTGATATCTAACCAGCCCAGAGGCTTGAAGAGACATTAGACTGTCTGACCTGCACTGCCTCCTCCTGACTGATATCTAACCAGCCCAGAGGCTTGAAGAGACATTAGACTGTCTGACTGATATCTAACCAGCACAGAGGCTTGAAGAGACATTAGACTGTCTGACTGATATCTAACCAGCCCAGAGGCTTGAAGAGACATTAGACTGTCGGACTGATATCTAACCAGCCCAGAGGCTTGAAGAGACATTAGACTGTCTGACCTGCACTGCCTCCTCCTGACTGATATCTAACCAGCCCAGAGGCTTGAAGAGACATTAGACTGTCTGACTGATATCTAACCAGCCCAGAGTCTTGAAGAGACATTAGACTGTCTGACTGATATCTAACCAGCCCAGAGGCTTGAAGAGACATTAGACTGTCTGACTGATATCTAACCAGCCCAGAGGCTTGAAGAGACATTAGACTGTCTGACTGATATCTAACCAGCCCAGAGGCTTGAAGAGACATTAGACTGTCTGACTGATATCTAACCAGCCCAGAGGCTTGAAGAGACATTATACTGTTTGAGCTACACTGCCTCCTCCTGTGAGAGCCACGTCAGGCGACACTACACCGTCCCAACAATGCAAACACACATCCTGGTCGAGGTCACTGGAGACGGGGGGACACAAAGGCCACCATGGCAACGCTGGAAAGACAAAGATAACTCGAGGTAATTTTCTGTTATTTAACGTTCCTGAATGCCATTGACAATACCCCAATTTGATAAATACTCCTATTTGATAAACCATTTCTTTGTATTTCAGTTAGAGAAACTAAACTGTGAACTGTGTGTGTCATGCTTAGGAAAGTGACACTGAGGAGGAGGAGGAGGAGGAGGAGGAGGAGGAGGAACGGGGGAGCTTCTGTAAAAAGATGAAGATGCAAGTTATTAAAGTGGAAGAAGATTCTGCTGAGGAGAATTCTGACAAACTATTGAGGAGGATATATGAGCTAGAGCAACAGAACAGAAACATTGATATAGACTTGAAGCAGGAGAACTCTGAATTAAAGAAAACTTCTAAGGACTTGAAGCAGAAGAACTCTGAGCTAGAGAAAACTTCTGAAGACTTAAAGCAGAAGAACTCTGAGCTAGAGAACACTTCTGAAGACTTAAAGCAGAAGAACTCTGAGCTAGAGAAAACTTCTGAAGACTTAAAGCAGAAGAACTCTGAGCTAGAGAAAACTTCTGAAGACTTAAAACAGAAGAACTCTGAACTAGAGAAAACTTCTGAAGACTTAAAGCAGAAGAACTCTGAGCTAGAGAAAACTTATGAAGACTTGAAGCAGAAGAACTCTGAACTAGAGAAAACTTATGAAGACTTGAAGCAGAATAACTCTGAACTAGAGAAAGACTTGGAGCAGAAGAATCAACAGGAAAAGTCATGTTCTATAAATTAAGCTCAGACTACACTAAAAGAAGGCGCTACCTAGAACCATAACGGTTCTTCAATTATCTTCGTAGGAGAACCCTCTGAAAATAAACATTTTTTGTTACAAGTGGAACCCTTTCACCACTAAAAGGTTCTAAGTAGAAACAAACCTGAAACAAAAAAGGGTTTTCCTATGGGGACAAACGAAGAACCCCTTTGCGTGTAGTGTCAAAATAACTATACATGGGAATTATCTTCTTGGAGATAAGTGTCAGAATCTGGGCACTAAACTCGCTGTTTTTGAGTTTTAATCACTGTTTATATCCATTTCTACTCAGAACAGACTAATAATACCCACCCAGTCCTGTAGATGAATACCTCTCTGAGTGGTTCTACAGTGTCTCAGTCCTGTAGATGAATACCTCTCTGAGTGGTTTTACAGTGTCCCAGTCCTGTAGATGAATACCTCTCTGAGTGGTTCTCCAGTGTCCCAGTCCTGTAGATGAATACCTCTCTGAGTGGTTTTACAGTGTCCCAGTCCTGTAGATGAATACCTCTCTGAGTGGTTTTACAGTGTCCCAGTCCTGTAGATGAATACCTCTCTGAGTGGTTTTACAGTGTCCCAGTCCTGTAGATGAATACCTCTCTGAGTGGTTCTCCAGTGTCCCAGTCCTGTAGATGAATACCTCTCTGAGTGGTTTTACAGTGTCCCAGTCCTGTAGATGAATACCTCTCTGAGTGGTTTTACAGTGTCCCAGTCCTATAGATGAATACCTCTCTGAGTGGTTTTACAGTGTCCCAGTCCTGTAGATGAATACCTCTCTGAGTGGTTCTCCAGTGTCCCAGTCCTGTAGATGAATACCTCTCTGAGTGGTTTTACAGTATCTCAGTCCTGTAGATGAATACCTCTCTGAGTGGTTTTACAGTGTCCCAGTCCTGTAGATGAATACCTCTCTAATTGGTTCTACAATGTTTCTCCACTGTGTTTAATCTACATGATAGCTGGTAGAGCACGGCGCTTGTAACGCCAAGGTTGTGGGTTCGATCCCCGGGACCACCCATACACAAATAAATGTATGCACGCATGACTGTAAGTCGCTTTGGATAAAATCATCTGCATATTATTATTATTATATGATATATCAGCTCTTACTGTTCGCTTCAGACTTGCTCATTCAAAACCTCTATTAGAGGCATTTTCACATTATCCCTGTAGGATCAGCTGGATCCTGGAGTGTTCAGAATATTAAAGCATGATGTGAAAACAAAAGATATCTTGCTTAAAGAAAAAAATAAGCAAACACATTCCCCCTTCCATATGTTTGGGGGAGACTCCCCACACATATGGAAGAAGGTACTCTGGTCAGTTGAGACAAAAATTGAGCGTTTTGGCCATCAAGGAAAACGCTATGTCTGGCGCAAACCCAACACCTCTCATCACCCCGAGAACACCATCCCCACAGTGAAGCATGGTGGTCGCAGCATCATGCTGTGGGGATGTTTTTCATCGGCAGGGACTGGGAAACTGGTCAGAATTGAAGGAATGATGGATGGCGCTAAATACAGGGAAATTCTTGAGGGAAACCTGTTTCAGTCTTCCAGAGATTTGAGACTGGGACGGAGGTTCACCTTCCAGCAGGTCAATGACCCTAAGCATACTGCTAAAGCAACACTTGAGTGGTTTAAGGGGAAACATTTAAATGTCTTGGAATGGCCTAGTCAAAGCCCAGACCTCAATCCAATTGAGAATCTGTGGTATGACTTAAAGATTGCTGTACACCAGCGGAACCCATCCAACTTGAAGGAGCTGGAGCAGTTTTGCCTTGAAGAATGGGCAAAAATCCCAGTGGCTAGATGTGCCAAGCTTATAGAGACATACCCATAAGAGCGTTGTGCCAGTAACCGAAAGGTCGTTGGTTCTAATCCCCCAGCTGACTAGGTGAAAAACCTGTTGATGTGCCCTTGAGCAAGGCACTTAACCCTAATTGCTCCTGTAAGTCGCTCTGGATAAGAGCGTCTGCTAAATGACCAATTAATTTTTTTATTTATACCCCAAGAGACTTGCAGTTGTAATTGCTGCAAAAGGTGGCTCTACTAAGTATTGACTTTGGGGGGGTGAATAGTTATGCACGCTCAAGTTTTCTTTTTTTTTGTCTTATTTCTTGTTTGTTTCACAATAAAAAATATTTTTCATCTTCAAAGTGGTAGGCATGTTGTGTAAATCAATTGATACAAACACCCAAAAAATATATTTTAATTCCAGGTTGTAAGGCAACAAAATAGGAAAAATGCCAAGGGGAGTGAATACATTCGCAAACCACTGTATATCATGTATAATTAAAATTAATATATTTTGTTTAACTGATTGAACAAACGTTTTGTTTTTAACTTTTATTTGTGGTGTGGTTTTCATATCAGCCCTTTTGGGCTTCCCATCCTCACCTGAACACCGTTTTTACCTGTTTATTTTCAAATCAGCCCTTTTGAGCTTCCAGCCTCCCCTGAACACCGTTTTTACCTGTTTATTTATCTGCAGTGTTTTGTCTTTCACTTATTTTCTTTGGTGTGAATAAATAAAACCTAAAACCTAATTGAGAAATGGTTTCACTTGCAATGACTTGTTATGTTTAAACCGTGATTTAAACTGAGACTCAGTGATATGACATGTAAGGCTGTGTGTCTGCTTGTATTCATATATGGACCTGATTTCCATTCAGACTGCTTTGTCCAGCCAAGTGGCACTTTGTGGGATACATTGAATGTAATAGGGTTGAAGTTGTGTTCCCAGCAGTCCACAGGATGGCGCCAGAGCAGCATAACTGGACGGGTGAGACATGAGTAATATACCAGGGAAATACACTATATATACAAAAGTATGTGGACAACCCTTCAAATTAGTGGATTCGGCTATTTCAGCCAAACCCGTTGCTGACAGGTGTATGAAATCGAGCACACAGCCATGCAATCTCCATAGACAAACATTGGCAGTAGAATGGCCTTACTGAAGTGCTCATTGACTTTCAACATGGCACCGTCATAAAATGCCACCTTTCCAACAAGTCACATTTCTGCCCTGCTAGAGCTGCCCCGGTCAACTGTAAGTGCTTTTATTGTGAAGTGGAAACGTCTAGGAGCAACAACGGCTCAGCCGTGAAGTTGTAGGCCACACAAGCTCACAGAACGGGACCGCTTAGTGTCTATGGAGATTGCATGGCTGTGTTCTCGATTTTATACACCTGTCAGCAACGGGTGTGGCTGAAATAGCCAAATACTAATTTGATATGGGTGTCCACATACTTTTGTATATATAGTGTATAGTTACACAGTGCTTTCGGAAAGTATTCAGACCCCTTGACTTTTTACACATTTTGTTAAATTACAGCCTTATTCTAAAATTGATTAAATTGTTTTTTTTCCTCATCAATCTACACACAACATCCCATAATGACAAAGTTATGGGTTTTTAGAACTCCTGTGTTGTCTTGGTTGTGTGCTTAGGCTCATTGTCCTGTTGGAAGGTGAACCTTCACCCCAGTCTGAGGTCCTGAGCGCTCTGGAGCAGGTTTTCATCAAGGATCTCTCTGTACTTTGCTCTGTTCACCTCTCCCTCGATGCTGACTAGTCTCCCAGTCCCTGCCACTGAAAAACATCCCCACAGCATGCTGCCACCATCATGCTTCACCGTAGGGATGGTGCCAGGTTTCCTCCAGACGTGACGCTTGGCATTCAAGCCAAAGAGTTCAATCTTGGTTTCATCAGACCAGAGAATCTTGTTTCTCATTGTCTGAGAGTCCTTTAGGTGCCTTTTGGCAAACTCCAAGCGGGCTGTCATGTGCCTTTTACTGAGGAGTGGCTTCCGTCTGGCCACTCTACCATAAAGGCCTGATTGGTGGAGTGCTGCAGAGATGTCCTTCTGGATGGTTCTCCCATATCCACAGAGGAACTCTGGAGCTCTGTCAGAGTGACCATCGGGTTCTTCGTCACCTCCCTCCTGACCAAGGCCCTTCTCCCCCGATTGCTCAGTTTGGCCTGGCGGCCAGCTCTAGGAAGAATCTTGGTGGTTCCAAACTTCTTCAATTTAAGAATGATGGAGGCCACTGTGTTCTTGGGGACCGTCAATGCTGCAGACATTTTTTGGTACCCTTCCACAGATCTGCGCCTCGACACAATCCTGTCTCGGAGCTCTACAGACAATTCCTTCGACCTCATGGCTTGGTTTTTGCTCTGACATGCACTGTCAACTGTGGGACCTTATATAGACAGGTGTGTGCCATTCCAAATCATGTCCAATCAATTGAACTTACCACAGGTGGACTCCAATCATGTTGTAGAAACATCTCAGGGATGATCAATGGAAACAGGATGCACATGAGCTCAATTTCGAATCTCATAGCAAAGGGTCTGATAACTTCTGTAAATAAGGTATTTCTATATATTTGCAAACATGTCTAAAAACCTGTTTTCACTTTGTCATTATGGGGTATTGTGTGTAAATTGATGAGGAAAAATAACTAATTTAATCTATTTTAGAATAAGGCTGTAACTTAACAAAATGTGGAAAAAGTCAAGGGGTCTGAATACTTTTTGAATGCACTGTAGATATGGTGTGGACTGTATACTCAATACAATCTAAAGCTGATACCTCACTGTCTGTCTTTGGACTGATACTGCTTTTTAAACTGCTCTGGTCAGTCTACTCAAATATTTGTATCATACATTTTTCTCTCTACAAGCAATACTTTGATAATTTGTCATTTCTAATAATGAAACATCCATTTATGAATAAATATGGCAGGTTTCAGGACACTGATATATCTGAAAATGTTGAAAAATATACTGCCACTATTTTCACCACCAAAGAATAGCAGTGTGGTTTTAATATGATTTGACTCTTTGCAGGCTGTCAGGCTGTCTAGTCACAGAGGAAGGCTGTGCTTCTCTGGTCTCAGCTCTGAAGTCAAACCCCTCACACCTGAGAGAGCTGGACCTGAGCTACAATCATCCAGGAGACTCAGGAGTCAGACTGCTCTCTGCTGGACTGGAGGATCCACACTGCAGACTGGAGAAACTCAAGTATGTAGAGGGTTTATGTCAATGTTCATATCAGACATGTCGGAGTTATCAGGCTAGTTAAGACAAACATTCTGACCACCACTTGGACAAAGTTATATGCTGACCGTGTGTGTGTGTGTGTGTGTGAGTATGTGTGTGTGTGTGTGTGAGTTAAGGTGTATCCCTCAATGACTGTCTGTTCTTCTGCTTACCGCTGCAGTGTGGAACATGGTGGAGAGAACACAATGAAACCTGGACTGAGAAAATGTCAAAGACCACCATCATTACTTACTTGGTCATATTAATTATCAGCTGTAGTTCTACAGAAGCAGAAATCAGGGACACCAAAGTTTACAAAGAGTTGCTTTGACAATGTGTGTGTGTGTGTGTGTCTGTGTGTGTGTGTGGCGCATTCGTGTTACTTTAGAAATGTGTGTTTGTGTTCATGCACATTAACAGATAGGGGTCTATATTATAGACAGTTGTCCTAACCCTAACCCTGTTGGGTGATGGTATATATATATATCTATATCTATATTATAGACAGTTGTCCTAACCCTAACCCTGTTGGGTGATGGTATATATATATATCCATCTATATCTATATTATAGACAGTTGTCCTAACCCTACCCTGTTGGGTGATGGTATATATATATACATCTATATCTATATTATAGACAGTTGTCCTAACCCTAACGCTGTTGGGTGATGGTATATATATATACATCTATATCTATATTATAGACAGTTGTCCTAACCCTAACCCTGTTGGGTGATGGTATATATATATATATATACATCTATATCTATATTATAGACAGTTATCCTAACCCTAACCCTGTTGGGTGATGGTATATATATATACATCTATATCTATATTATAGACAGTTGTCCTAACCCTAACCCTGTTGGGTGATGGTATATATATATATACATCTATATCTGTCACGATCGCCCTGAGAAGAAGCGGGCCAAGGCGCAGCGTGATATGCGTACATAATATTTATTGAATGTACAACACAACGAACAAAACAACAAACGATATGAAACGTGAAGTCCTACGGTTACACAAACCAAACGGAACAAGATACCACCACAACACAATGCCAAACGGCTACCTAAGTATGGCTCCCAATCAGAGACAACGAGCTACAGCCGTCTCTGATTGGGAACCACCCTGGCCAACATAGAAATACCAAACTAGAACACAACATAGAAACTCACTGTCACGATCGTTGACACATGAAGCGGACCAAGGCGCAGCGTTGAAGGTGCTAACATTAGCCTAGACTGGACCACAGAAAATAACAGTTTTAAACAGTTGTAAAAACCCACTTCTTCCAGACAGAATAGTTCCTGTAGATTCAGACTTACTCATCACCAATCTTTTGTTATGTCTCGTGGGTTTCATAACCACGTCTGTATAACAATTCAATAATGATGAGACAGGAGACAGGAATCAGTTCAACCATTTATCTGGAACGTGATCATCTCAACACATACAAACCCCCATGATGCTCTGCAGCACAACCCCAATATACAACAAATACATAAGTCAATGGACACAAAACAAAACTCATAGAGGAATTTAAATGTTCATTTCTAGAAAGTAGGGCCATGGGATAGGGTCAGAAAGGTCAGTATGTTTGATAACTGGTTACAGAGGTGACATAACAAGCATAAGGTCCATTATAACACAGTGAAGTAGAGGTGGGAGCTAAAAGCAGACATGGACAGTGAGACGGTGTGAGGAGGTCAGGGGTGAAACACTAGATCAGGACAGGTAGAAATGGCAGGGCTGGAAATAGACACAGAGACACATTCTGATCATGGCTCAGACCTGACCTGAGACACCCAAACAGAAGATGCCATAGCAAAGTCCTGTCCAGTAGGCTATATGGGATTTCCTTTAATCAAAATACAACACATGGAAATGTGTCCAGTGTGTGTGTGTCCAGTGTGTGTGTCCAGTGTGTGTGTGTGTCCATTGTGTGTGTGTTTGTCCAGTGTGTGTGAGTGTGTATCAAGTGTGTTTGTGTGTGTGTGTCCAGTGTGTGTGTGTATCCAGTGTGTGTGTGTGTCCAGTGTGTGTGTGTGTGTCCAGAGTGTGTGTGTCCAGTATGTGTGTGTGTGTGTCCAGTGTGTGTGTGTGTGTCCAGAGTGTGTCCAGTGTGTGTGTGTGTGTGTGTGTGTGTGTGTGTCCAGTGTGTGTGTGTTTGTCCAGTGTGTGTGTGTGTATGTGTGTGTGTGTTTGTGTGTGTCCAGTGTGTGTGTGTGTGTGTCCAGTGTATGTGTGTGTGTGTGTGTGTCCGGTGTGTGTGTGTGTGTGTCCAGTGTGAGTTTGTCCAGTGTGTGTGTGTGTCCAGTGTGTGTGTTTGTCCAGTGTGTGTGTGTGTCCAGTGTGTGTGTGTGTCCAGTGTGTGTGTGTCCAGTGTGTGTGTGTGTGTTCAATGTGTGTGTGTCCGGCGTGTGTGTGTGTGTACAGTGTGAGTGTGTCCAGTGTGTGTGTATGTCCAGTGTGTGTGTTTGTCCAGTGTGTGTGTGTGTCCAGTGTATGTGTGTGTGTGTGTCCGGTGTGTGTGTATGTATTTGTACAGTGTGTGTGTGTGTGTGTCCAGTGTGTGTGTGTCCCCAGTGTGTGTGTGTGTGTACAGTGTGTGTGTGTCCAGTGTGTGTGTGTGTATGTCCAGTGTGAGTGTGTCCAGTGTGTGTGTCTGTCCAGTGTGTATGTGTGTGTTTGTGTGTGTCCAGTGTGTGTGTTTGTCCACTGTGTGTGTGTGTGTGTGTGTGTCCAGTGTGTGTGTGTGTGTGTCCAGTGTATGTGTGTCCAGTGTGTGTGTGTGTGTGTGTGTGTCCAGTGTGTGTGTGTGTGTGTGTGTCCAGTGTGTGTCCAGTGTGTGTGTGTGTGTCCAGTGTGTGTGTGTGTCCAGTGTGTGTGTGTGTATGTGTGTTCAGTGTGTGTGTGTGTCCAGTGTGTGTGTGTGTGTGTGTTTGTGTGTGTGTGTCCAGTGTGTGTGTGTGTGTGTACAGTGTGTGTGTGTGTGTATGTGTGTGTCCAGTGTATGTGTGTGTGTGTGTGTCTGTATCTGGTGTGTGTGTGTGTGTGTCCAGTGTGAGTGTGTCCAGTGTGTGTGTGTTGAGTGTGTGTGTTTGTCCAGTGTGTGTGGGTGTGTGTGTCCAGCGTGTGTGTGTGTCCAGTGTGTGTGTGTCCAGTGTGTGTGTGTGTCCAGTGTGTGTGTGTGTTCAGTGTGTGTGTGTGTGTGTATGTCCAGTGTGAGTGTGTCCAGTGTTTGTGTTTGTCCAGTGTGTGTGTGTGTGTGTGTGTGTGTGTGTGTGTTTGTTTGTGTCCAGTGTGAGTGTTCAGTGTGTGTGTGTGTGTCCAGTGTTTGTGTTTGACCAGTGTGTGTGTGTGTGTGTCCAGTGTGTGTGTGTGTGTGTCCAGTGTGTTTGTCCAGTGTGTGTGTGTGTGTGTGTGTGTGTGTGTCAGTGTTACCATGGTTATTATTTACAGGGACACCGAGGAGTCAACATCCCAAACACTAAACCCTGGATAGAGGGGATCAGTGAATGTGGAGTGGAATGTGTTCAGGTGGGTCAGTGTGTCAGAGGAGACTCTGTAGAAGGACAGAGTGCCGGCTGGCCAGTCCAGATACACTCCTACTCTGTGGGAGCCGGAGGGGCGGACGTCTATGGTAGTGGACTTATCATTGTGACAGGCAGAGTAACCGTTGTCAGAGCAGATCAGACTCCAGGACTTGTCATTACATCCAATCCCACAGTCACTACCCCTTCCTCTCCTGCTGATTCCTTTATATGTCACTCCTATACCAGCCTCTCTCCCACTCCACTCTACCTCCCAGTAACAGCGCCCAGTCAGACCCTCTCTACACAGCACCTGAGGCCAGAACTCAAATCTCTCTGGGTGATCAGGATACGGCTGCTCCTCTGTCCTACGTGTCACCTTTCTGTTCTCCTCAGACAGAGAGAGGAATCTGTTTACTGTGTTTAGGTCCAGTGTGAGATCACAGACATCTGATGGATGAAACCAGACACAATATTAGAAATCATCATCATTCACATTAGAATGTTAACTCACTTTTCACTAATTCATTTAATGTAGATGTTTCTAGGTATCAAAAGGAGAAGTTAAGGTAACTTGAGATTTGTTCAATGATCATATGTTATACTGTATGGTAACATAAAACACATTTATTCCCATTAATTACACACACACACACCCTGAACACACACTTACACTGATGCATGCATGAACACAGACACACATTTCTAAAGTAACACGAACACGCCACACACACACACAGACACACACATTGTCAAAGCAACTCTTTGTAAACTTTGGTGTCCCTGATTTGTGCTTCTGTAGAACTACAGCTGATATTTAATATGACCAAGTAAGTAATGATGGTGGTCTTTGACTTTGACTTCACTTGAATTAAGACTTATTCTTAGTCATATTCTTCACAGCAGTCAACACTCACATTTTCTAAGTCCAGGTTTCATTGTGTACTCTCCACCATGTTCCACACTGTAGCGGTAAGCAGAAGAACAGACAGTCATTGAGGGATACACCTGAACTCTCACACACACACACACACACACACACACACACACACACACAGGACCCACACACTGGACACACACACACATACACACACACACACACACACAGTCTTTATATAACTTTGTCCAAGTGGTGGTCAGAATGTTTGTCTTAACTAGCCTGATAACTCCAACATGTCTGATATGAACATTGACATAAACCCTCTACATACTTGAGTTTCTCCAGTCTGCAGTGTGGATCCTCCAGTCCAGCAGAGAGCAGTCTGACTCCTGAGTCTCCTGGGTGATTGTAGCTCAGGTCCAGATCTCTCAGGTGTGAGGGGTTTGACTTCAGAGCTGAGACCAGAGAAGCACAGCCTTCCTCTGTGACTAGACAGCCTGACAGCCTGCAAAGAGTCAAATCATATTAAAATCACACTGCTATTCTTTGGTGGTGAAAATACTCTGAACTCCAGCATTTTGGATTTGAGATCAAATGTTTCATATGAGGTGTCACGATCGTCTGAAGGAGGAGACCAATGCGCAGCGTTGCGAGTGAACATGATGACTTTATTAACTTAAAGCAACCACGAAGAAAACAACAAATGACGATCCGTGAAGTTCTATACTGAATACTACTAACAGCAACAAAGAAACAATAACCCACCACACAAAGGTGAAAACACACAGAATATATATGGCTCCCAATCAGAGATAACGAGCCGACAGCTGACACTCGTTACCTCCGATTGGGAGTCATCGACCAATCACCACATGACACAAACAAAATGAAACTCACCCATCCCCAACACCACCAAATGAAATACACCCAAACACAAGAAAATGAACAACCCTGGCTCAATATACACGTCCATAGAGCCAGAGTGTTACAGTACCCCCCCCTAAAGGTGCGAACTCCGGGCGCACCAACATCAGGACTAGGGGAGGGTCTGGGTGGGCGTCTGTCCATGGTGGCGGCTCTGGCCCCGGTCGTGATCCCCACCCCACCACAGTCACAACCTGCTTCGGTAGCCTCCTCCCAATGACCACCCTCCACCTAACCCCACCTGGACTAAGGGGCAACCCCGGACTAAGGGGCAGCATCGGCCTAAGGGGCAGCACCGGGATAAGGGGCAGCACCGGGATAAGGGGCAGCACCGGGACAAGGGGCAGCACCGGACTACGGGGCAGTACCGGACTAAGGGGCAGCACCGGGCTAAGGGGCAGTACCGGACTACGGGGCAGCACCGGGCTAAGGGGCGGCACCGGACTCAGGGGCAGCACCGGACTAAGGGGCAGCACCGGGCTAAAGGGCAGCACCGGACTAAGGGGCAGCACCGGACTAAGGGGCAGTAC
The DNA here is from genome assembly GCF_964263955.1 of Coregonus lavaretus. NCBI lineage: Eukaryota > Metazoa > Chordata > Actinopteri > Salmoniformes > Salmonidae > Coregonus > Coregonus lavaretus. The sequence continues at coordinate 246,941 of NW_028165634.1, read as the reverse complement.
CGGACTACGGGGCAGCACCGGGCTAAGGGGCGGCACCGGACTCAGGGGCAGCACCTGACTAAGGGGCAGCACCGGGCTAAAGGGCAGCACCGGGCTAAGGGGCAGCACCTGACTAGATGGCGGATCCTGGCTGGCTGGCTCTGGCGGATCCTGGCGGGACGGCTCTGGCGGATCCTGGCGGGACGTCTCCGGCGGATCCTGGCGGGACGGCTCTGGCGGATCCAGGCTGGACGGCTCTGGCGGATCCTGGCGGGACGGCTCTGGCGGATCCTGGCTGGACGGCTCTGGCGGATCCTGGCTGGACGGCTCTGGCGGATCCAGGCTGGACGGCTCTGGCGGATCCTGGCGGGACGGCTCTGGCGGATCCTGGCTGGACGGCTCTGGCGGATCCTGGCTGGACGGCTCTGGCGGATCCTGGCTGGACGGCTCTGGCGGATCCTGGCTGGACGGCTCTGGCAGATCCTGGCTGGACGGCTCTGGCGGATCCTGGCTGGCTGACGGGTCTGGCTGCTCATGGCTGGCTGACGGATCTGGCTGCTCATGGCTGGCTGACGGATCTGGCTGCTCATGGCTGGCTGACGGATCTGGCTGCTCATGGCTGGCTGACGGATCTGGCTGCTCATGGCTGGCTGACGGATCTGGCTGCTCATGGCTGACTGACGGATCTGGCTGCTCATGGCTGGCTGACGGGTCTGGCTGCTCATGGCTGGCTGACGGATCTGGCTGCTCATGGCTGGCTGACGGATCTGGCTGCTCATGGCTGGCTGACGGACCTGGCTGCTCATGGCTGGCTGACGGGTCTGGCTGCTCATGGCTGGCTGACGGATCTGGCTGCTCATGGCTGGCTGACGGATCTGGCTGCTCATGGCTGGCTGACGGGTCTGGCTGCTCATGGCTGGCTGACGGATCTGGCTGCTCATGGCTGGCTGACGGATCTGGCTGCTCATGGCTGGCTGACGGACCTGGCTGCTCATGGCTGGCTGACGGGTCTGGCTGCTCATGGCTGGCTGACGGATCTGGCTGCTCATGGCTGGCTGACGGGTCTGGCTGCTTATGGCTGGCTGACGGATCTGGCTGCTCATGGCTGACTGACGGATCTGGCTGCTCATGGCTGGCTGACGGACCTGGCTGCTCATGGCTGGCTGACGGGTCTGGCTGCTCATGGCTGGCTGACGGATCTGGCTGCTCATGGCTGGCTGACGGGTCTGGCTGCTCATGGCTGGCTGACGGGTCTGGCTGCTCATGGCTGGTTGACAGATCTGGCTGCTCATGGCTGGCTGATGGTGCTGGCTGGGAGGCTGGCGGTGGAGGCGGACCCCAGCCTCGGATTGCAGTCATCACCTCCAGCAAGGCGGCTCCCATCTGCAGGAGCTGCTCCTTCTGGTTCCGAACCTGAGCTTCCAGTCTAGTATGGGCTGCGTCGGCTCCTGCTGATTCCATAGCAGGTGTATGATTCTGTCTGGCGGAAGGCTCTAACGGCTCCTGTCTGGCGGATGGCTCTGAAGGCTCATGGCAGACGGGCGGCTTTGCAGGCTCAGTACAGACGGGCAGTTCAGACGCCATAGGGCCGACGGGCAGTTCAGGCGCCGTTGGGCAGACGGCAGACTCTGGCCGACTGGTGACGCACCCCGTAGGATTCGTGCGTGGAGCAGGAACAGGCCGGGCTGGGCTGGCGACGCGCACCTTATCCCTGGTGCGAGTGGCCGGAACAGGCCGGGCCGGGCTGGCGACGCACATCGTGGACCTGGTGCGTGGAGTAGGAACAGACCGGTCCGTACCGGGAACACCCACCACTGGCCTTAACTGGGGATCAAGAACGGACCGGACCAGACTGGTAACACACTTCAGTCTCTCATGCCGTGCCACAACAACTTCCCTCCCTCTACTCGCCAATGGCTCCCGTAATCCGATAGCCTTCTCTCCAGCTCTACCTGTGGCAGCCTCCTGCTGCCCAGGCGCCCAAGCCATGTGCCCCCCCCCAAAAAATTTTTGGGGAGTAACCACGGGCTTCCAGCCTCGACTCCGCGCTTCCTCTTCATACCACCTCCTCTCGGCTGCAGCTGCCTCCAGCTCTTCACGAGGGCGGTGATATTCCTCCTCATACCACCTCCTCTCGGCTGCAGCTGCCTCCAGCTCTTCACGAGGGCGGTGATATTCCTCCGGTTGTGCCCAAGGACCCTTTCCAGCCCGAATCTCCTCCCAAGTCCAAAAATCTTTTGGAGGCGTCCATAAATCCTGTGTAGGTAGGTCCTGTTGCCGCTTGTTACGCCGCTTGGTCCTCTTGTGGTGGGTTATTCTGTCACGATCGTCTGAAGGAGGAGACCAATGCGCAGCGTTGCGAGTGAACATGATGACTTTATTAACTTAAAGCAACCACGAAGAAAACAACAAATGACGATCCGTGAAGTTCTATACTGAATACTACTAACAGCAACAAAGAAACAATAACCCACCACACAAAGGTGAAAACACACAGAATATATATGGCTCCCAATCAGAGATAACGAGCCGACAGCTGACACTCGTTACCTCCGATTGGGAGTCATCGACCAATCACCACATGACACAAACAAAATGAAACTCACCCATCCCCAACACCACCAAATGAAATACACCCAAACACAAGAAAATGAACAACCCTGGCTCAATATACACGTCCATAGAGCCAGAGTGTTACATGAGGTGACAGTATATAATGTCACCTTTTATTTGAGGATATTTTAATACATATCTGTTTCACCGTTTAGAAATGAAAGCACTTTATGTATCGAGTCCCCCCATTTGAAGAAGTCATAAGTATTCTAACAAATTTACTTACAGTGTATTAAAGTAGTCAAAAGTTTAGTATTTGGTTGTAAACTCATTGGTTGCATTTGAAGTTTGTTTTGGTTGTGTTTTGGGTTATGTTTTTCTCGATAGTAACTGAATGGTCGATGATAACGGGAGTAATTTTCTGTCTAAGTGAGTAGATAACAGGTTTTTAAACACTACAAAATTAATCCTGATACAAATCAATCATGAAAACTAATGAGTGAAAAAGTCAGAGGCTACAAAAAACAGCTAACCTCTCACCATTACCAGTAACAGAGGGGGTATGATACTTGTTCCTCTGTAACTTTCTCATTCATCATCATTCACGATTCATTCATGATTATTCATAATCATGGTAGCATCCACATGAATGTAGAAGTGTTCAGAAACATCTTCTATTCTTACTGACAATAAAAGTGAAGTGACTCCAAAATGACAGGACATTATTCACCATTCAGTTTCTATTAGGAAAAACATCATCCAAAACACAACCAAGACAAACTGCAAATGTATTCAACAAGTTTGTAGAATCACAAGCTTGATGTAATCACTGTGGGTAAGGAATATGGGACCAAATACTAAACTTTTGACTAAATTAATTTGTCCAAATAATTACGACTTCTTCAAATGGGAGAACTAGACACATAAAATGCTTTCATTTCTAAACGGTAAAACAGATATGTATGAAAAACCTAAAATAAAAGGTGACATTCTGTACTGTTGCCTAATATGAAACATTTGATCTGAAATCCAAAATGCTGGAGCATAGCACCACATGTAAAACTGTAAGCTTCACTGTCCAAACACATATGGTGTGGACTATGTGTGCCTGGTAAACACATGTGGATCTGGTGAACAGTTATCACTTGTTGACCAACTACAGGAATACTGACCTCAGAGTCTCCAGTTTACAGTGGGGATTTCCCAGTCCAGCAGAGAGCAGCTTCACTCCTGAATCCTTCAGGTCATTGTTACTCAGATCCAGCTCTCTCAGGTGTGAGGGGTTTGACTTCAGAGCTGAGACCAGAGAAGCACAGCCTTCCTCTCTGACTAGACAGCCTGACAGCCTGCAAAGAGTCAAATCATATTAAAACCACACTGCTATTCTTTGGTGGTGATAATTGTGGCAGTATATTTTTACAACATATTCAGATATATCAGTGTCCTGAAACCTGCCATATCCATTCATAAATAAATGTATCATTATTAGAAATGATCATAATATTGCTTGTAGAGAGAAACATGTATAGTACGAATAATTGAGTTGACTGACCAGAGCAGTTTAAAAAGCAGTATCAGTCAAAAGACAGACAGTGAGGTATCAGATTTACCGTATTTTCCGCACTATAAGGCACACCGGAGTATAAGCCGCAGCAGCTAAATTGAATGATGTGTACATATATAAACCGCACTGGACTATAAGCCGCAGGTGTTTTAATGTTTAATTACCATATGTAAGGGTTCGCGCACAGAGGGGATTGTCGGGAAAGAGATGGCTGCTTGAGGAAGCTCCCATTTATTAACATTTCAACAAACAAGTTGCATATTTGCATAACGTATTCCAGCAAAATTAGTTAATAGCGTCACAATCATTTAACCACTTAACTTTGGTTATTTTTGAAAAATCTTGAAAAAGTGTGCACATCTTTGAATATTTATCTACATTATAGCCTACAGTAGTACCATAACAAAAAACAAAGCTTAAAGAGCTTGACGAGGCAATATCAATGGCTAAATTAAATGTGTTTTTTTTAAAGTGCAAAATAAAGTGCCTGTAACACGACAGTAAGCGCGTAAACCTAAAGTTGCAGCAACACGGCTGCTTAAAATATACGGTAATCAGCCTACCAGAAAAGTCATTAATCCTCGTCTTCATCTTCTTCCTGCGTACTAAAACCACCAAAGTCCTCATCTTCAGTGTCGGAAACGAACAGGCTCAGGGTGGCTTCATCAGCCACTCTCCTCTCTCCTTCGTTGACGCTCTCAAAACCAACGAACTCCTCCTCGTCACTGTCGGAATTGAACAGCCTCTGAAGGGCCTCAGCTGTGGCGGCGTCCTCCTCTTCATCACGCAGCAGTCCAGCCTTTCGGAACCCGTTAATGATCGTGGATGTTTTGACACTCCTCCACGCTATCAGGATCCACTCGCAAACTTGAGCGAAAGTTGCTTTTCGCATGCGACCAGTTTTGGTGAATGATTTATCGCCGCTAGTCATCCACGCCTCCCACTGAACGCGTAGTGCCACTTTGAACGCACGATTGACACTGATGTCGAGTGGCTGCAGATGCTTCGTTGTGCCCCCAGGAATCACAGCTGGAATCGAGTTTGTGCTCTTGATGGCTGCTTTCACATAATCCGTTATATGGGCCCTCATGCTGTCCAAAACGAGCAAAGCTTTTTTTTGGCGAAAGAATCCTCCAGGGCGCTTGACGTAGCACTCATTCAGCCACTCATTCATTACGCTTTCCATCATCCACCCTTTCTTGTTGACTTTAAAGGAGATGCCGTTCAGGATCTTTTCTTTTGGCATTGTAATCCACTTAAAAATCACCATTGGCGGAAGCTTTAATCCAGATGCTGTGCAGCCAAGAACACAAGTGAAATTCGTTCTCTCGTGGCCAGAGGTTCTCAACGTGATGGACGATTCACCTTTCTTGTTAACAGTCCTAGTGAGAGGCAGGTCAAACGTCAAAGGCACTTCATCCATATTTATGATCTGGTCCGGTCCGATGGAATATTCCTCTATCATTCTTTGTGTGAATTCGCCAAAGTTTGTTATTTTTTCCTGGTAGTCGGGAGGGAGTTGCTGACACACAGTCGTCCGCTCCCTGATGGCGACTGTTTCAGCTTTCAGTCGGATCTGCACGGTGGAAACACCTCGGCCGTCTGCTCTCTGTGTGTTCACCCAATCTTCAAGAAAGTCTTCAAGTTCGGGCCATCTGCTTTTATTACCTCTGAAAGCTTTTTTTGACTTTTTGCATTGAGACAGTTCTTCCCGCTGGCGTCTCCAACGTCTCACCATTGACTCATTGATGCCAAGGCTACGTGCAGCAGCTCTATTTCCTTCTTTTACAGCCAGATTGACTGCCTTTAACTTAAAAGCTGCATCATATGCATTTCTACGTTTGTTTTCCATAATGAGGGTTTGTGCATGAAAACTTCCTTTGCACAAACTGTCTCGCTCTCGTAATGTCTGTCTGTCTTGCTCTCGTTCTGTCTCTCGTTCTGTCTCTCGTAACACTGTCGGTTCCACTTTTACTTTTGCGCGCTACCTGTCTCACTCTTTTCCGGCCTCCAGCTTTTCCTGCTGGAGCCCGCCGCTTAAAGGTGGGGGGCGCGGACCGGTCATAGAGTCCATATAGTTAAAGTTGGTCGACTGTAACCTGTAAAATCCATAGATTTAGGAAGTCTTCTAGTGGCCGTTAGCTGTAAAAATCCATAGATTAGCCGCACCGTTATATAAGCCGCAGGGGTCGAAAGATTTGAAAAAAGGCGCGGCTTATAGTCCGAAAATTACGGTAGATTGTATTGAGTATACAGCCCACACCATATCTATTTTGACAGTGAAGCTAACATTTTAAATGTGGCTCTATACTCCAGCATTTTGGATTTGAGATCAAATGTTTCATATGAGGTGACAGTATATAATGTCACCTTTTATTTGAGGGTATTTGAATACATATCTGTTTCACCATTTAGAAATGAAAGCACTTTATGTATCTAGTCCCCCACTTTTGAAGAAGTCATAAGTATTTTGATAAATTCACTCATAGTGTATTAAAGTAGTCAAAAGTTTAGTATTTGGTCCCAAACTCGTTGGTTGCATTTGCAGTTTGTTTTGGTTGTGTTTTGGGTTATGTTTTGCCCGATAGTAACTGAATGGTGGATGATGACTGGAGTAATTTTCTGTCTGAGGGGTTTGACTTCAGAGCTGAGACCAGAGAAGCACAGCCTTCCTCTGTGACTCCACAGCCTGACAACCTGACAGAGAGATCATCATGATTTCACAAACTGTTAATTTAACACCAGTAGTGTAGAAGGACAATGGCAGATGCATTTGGTTTATTCTCTTAAACAACTTATTGATTCATCTTCCGTCTCCTAGAATTGTATGGTCATATTGTTGGACTAATGTGAACATCAATGCATTGATTCAATATGTTATTCAATAATACATATGATTCTAAACTGAATATTTCTTCCTGATGATTAGTACTTAAATGTCATTTTATGTACTCACAGAGCAGCTCTGGAGGCTTTAACCACTGGCAGCAGCCTCAGAAGACCTTCCTCTGATCTGGAGTATTTCTTCAGGTCAAACACATCCAGCTCCTTTTCTGAAGTCAGCAACACAAAGACCAGAGCTGACCACTGTGCAGGTGACAGTTCTTCTTCTGAGAGACTTCCTGATCTCAGATAGCTTTGGATCTCCTCCACTAGAGAATGGTCATTCAGTTCATTCAGACAGTGGAACAGATTGATGCACCTCTCTGGAGAGGGATTCTCCCTGATCTTCTCCTTGATGTACTTGACTGTTTCTTCATGGCTCTGTGAGCTGCTTCTTGTCTTTGTCAGTAGACCTCGTAAGTGCTTCTGATTGGACTCCAGTGAGAGGCCCAGAAGGAAGCGGAGGAAAAGGTCCAGGTTTCCTGTCTCACTTTGTAAGGCTTTATCCACAGCACTCTTGTAGACAGTAACTTCAGGCTTGTTTCTGAACAGCGAAGAAAAGTTTCTGAACATTGATTGAGGTTCGGCCATTAGATTCTCATTGTTGTTGATGAATGAGAGGAACACATATACAGCAGCCAGAAACTCCTGAATGCTCAGATGCACGAAGCAGTACACCTTGTCCTGGTACAGCCCACATTCCTCTTTAAAGAGCTGTGTGCACAATCCTGAGTACACTGAGGCTTCATTGACATCAATGCCAGCCTCTTTCAGGTCTTCCTCATAGAAAATCAGATTGCCATTCACAAGCTGTTGAAAAGCCAGTTTTCCCAGTGACAGAATGCTCTCTTTATTCCAGTGTGGACCTGTCTCTTCTTTCCCAAGATATTTTTCATTCTTCTGTTCGGTATGAAACTCCACAAGGTGTGAGTACATCTCAGTCAGAGTCTTGGGCATCTCTTCTCTCTGGTCTGTACTCAACATGTGTTCAAGGACTGTTGCAGAAATCCAACAGAAGACTGGAATATGGCACATGATGTGGAGGCTCCTTGATGTCTTTATGTGTGAGATGATTCTGCTGGCCAGGTCCTCATCACTGAATCTCTTCCTGAAGTACTCCTCCTTCTGTGGGTCATTGAACCCTCGTACCTCTGTCACCTGGTCAACACACCCTGAAGGGATCTGATTGGCTGCTGCAGGTCGGGTAGTTATCCAGAGGAGAGCAGAGGGAAGCAGATTTCCCTTGATGAGATTTGTCAGAAGAACATCCACTGAGGTTGACTCTGTGACGTCACAACAGATCTTGTTCTTCTGGAAGTCTAGGGGCAGTCGGCACTCATCCAGACCATCAAAGATGAACAGAACTTTGTACTTGTCATAGTTGGAGATTCTTGATTCTTTGGTTTCAATTGAGAAGTGATTGAGAAGTTCAATCAAAGTGTGTTTTTCCTTTTTCATCATATTCAGCTCCCGAAAAGGGAATGAAAATACAAATTGGACATCCTGATTTGCTTTTACTTCAGCCCAGTCCAAAATGAACTTCTGCACAGAGACTGTTTTTCCAATGCCAGCGACTCCCTTTGTCAGCACAGTTCTGATAAGTTTGTCTTGTCCAGTTAAGGGTTTGAAGATGTCGTTACATTTGATTGCAGTCTCTGGTCTTGCTTGTTTCCTGGTTGTTGTCTCAATCTGTCTCAGCTCATGTTCATTATTGACCTCTCCTTTTCCACCCTCTGTGATGTAGAGCTCTGTGTAGATCTTATTGAGAAGTGTTGGGTTTCCTTGTTTAGCGATCCCCTCAAATACACATTGAAACTTCTTCTTTAGATTAGATTTGAGTTCACGTTGGCAAATCACAGCAAGCTCATCTGAATGAAGAAATAACACAGAGGATATTAATATTACATCTGTTTTAATGCCTACAGTATTCTAGGACTGTTATAAAATTTTAAATTATAATCATTTCTTCGCTTAACTGACTGTATAAATGTTTTCATAATGCATTACACACTGGTGTGATCGATCTCTCTCTCTCTCTCTCTCTCTCTCTCTCTCTCTCTCTCTCTCTCTCTCTCTCTCTCTCTCTCTCTCTCTCTCTCTCTCTCTCTCATTTAATCACCACAACACATCCCTGCTGCTACTTGATGAGGTCACTAGGTGTTGCGTTAAGGCTGCTACAATATCATTGAGTTACACAGCTACTTTAGCTGTACTTTAGCTACAGCTTTTAAATATTTGTTATAAAACAGCATTCAACATGAGGCAGACAGCTCTTACTTTTCTCCAGTGTGTCAGCAAGCTCCTTCTGGTTCATTTTCCTCAGGACGTGCAGTGTGATCTTCAGAGCCCCCTCTCTGGCACTGCTCTCCTGCTTCTCATCTTCAGCATCCACCACTTCCTTATCCTGCTTCTGACTCTCAAAGCCTTCTGGGAGTTCTGGACTAAGAATCCTCTTGAACATCTTCAGCTCGTTCTTCACAAATGTCATAATATTCTCTTCAAGCAACTGAAATAAATCAAGTAAATAAGTTAAGCAAGAGAAGAATTGCTTTCTCATTAACACATGAATTAATGATTGACAGAACAACTTTACTTGAGATAAACAAAAACAAATGTACATAACAGGACCACGTACACTGAATATGGAGGCCAGGTCTGTTTGATGACTCTGGGAAGACTGACCACTGAGAATTTCTGACTCTGATCGCTCATGTTGGTTTCTGTGGACAAAACATGAGATTACATTTCCTCATCCAGGAAGTGCACACACACACACACACACACACACACACACACACACACACACACACACACACACACACACACACACACACACACACACAAAGGGAGGGATTGTTGTGTTAGTTTAGTATTGTTTTAGGACTATGAAAATGGAAAAAATGATTATCCTATGGATTATGAAAACAACAAAAAGAAATGGTAAAATGGGAGAGGAGAAATGACTAGAGACAGTGTTGTTTAACTCACTGACCATGACCCATGAGTTCTTCTTACCTTTGTTCACTAGAAACGCCTCCCTCTCTGAAGAATATAGGATGACCCATAGACTTGTCACTCTTCATGGACACACAGCTGGGTACAGAGGAGGCTGGTCTCTCCTGCTTGATTGGACTTCAACACAACAGAGACAAACATTACATCTCTCATCTACTCTGAGCTCAGATGGGGAAACATAGGAAGAGTTTCATTCCAAAACGCTATATATCCATTTTCAGATATGTTCGTAAATTAGCTTTTATTGTTTAAATAAATTATGAAAGAGATTGGTGTGTTTTTTCAGTAGCTAATCATGGCATGGTATTGTTCAATGACAGACATGTATTTGTTTAAAATCTATCACTTGATGGTTTCATTTCAGAGAGACAAATAATCATGTTTTTTTGCAAAATGCTACATATCTGCCTCACTCACAGATAAATAAGTAGTACTGCTAGGTTTTACACAGTAATAATATATCTGCCTCACTCTCAGAGAAATAAGTAGTAGTGCTAGGTTTTACAAAGTAATAATATATCTGCCTCACTCTCAGAGAAATAAGTAGTACTGCTAGGTTTTACACAGTAATAATATATATCTGCCTCACTCTCAGAGAAATAAGTAGCAGTGCTAGGTTTTACACAGTAATAATATATCTGCCTCACTCTCAGAGAAATAAGTAGTAGTGCTAGGTTTTACACAGTAATAATATATATCTGCCTCACTCTCAGAGAAATAAGTAGTACTGCTAGGTTTTACAGAGTCAAATGTGGCCGACCGGCTCGATTCGATCTTATGTAGCAACATTTTAAATGGTGTTTTTTTTTTTACATTGGATAAAAGTAGAGACTCAGCTAGAAAAAGGTATATCATACACTACAGTTGAGGAACAATGGGAATGTAATTCTGCTTTGAAAGATGATAAACTTGTAACCTCAATTTTGAGAAAATGGTCTTTGAAAGTTTTGATACACCTACTGGAGAGCTCTTCTTTATATATACAGTGGAGAAAAAAAGTATTTAGTCAGCCACCAATTGTGCAAGTTCTCCCACTTAAAAAGATGAGATAGGCCTGTAATTTTCATCATAGGTACACGTCAACTATGACAGACAAATTGAGAAAAAAATTCCAGAAAATCACATTGCAGGATTTTTAATGAATTTATTTGCAAATTATGGTGGAAAATAAGTATTTGGTCACCTACAAACAAGCAAGATTTCTGGCTCTCACAGACCTGTAACTTCTTCTTTAAGAGGCTCCTCTGTCCTCCACTCGTTACCTGTATTAATGGCACCTGTTTGAACTTGTTATCAGTATAAAAGACACCTGTCCACAACCTCAAACAGTCACACTCCAAACTCCACTATGGCCAAGACCAAAGAGCTGTCAAAGGACACCAGAAACAAAATTGTAGACCTGCACCAGCCTGGGAAGACTGAATCTGCAATAGATAAGCAGCTTGGTTTGAAGAAATCAACTGTGGGAGCAATTATTAGGAAATGGAAGACATACAAGACCACTGATAATCTCCCTCGATCTGGGGCTCCACGCAAGATCTCACCCCGTGGGGTCAAAATGATCACAAGAACGGTGAGCAAAAATCCCAGAACCACACGGGGGGGCCTAGTGAATGACCTGCAGAGAGCTGGGACCAAAGTAACAAAGCCTACCATCAGTAACACACTACGCCGCCAGGGACTCAAATCCTGCAGTGCAAGACGTGTCCCCCTGCTTAAGCCAGTACATGTCCAGGCCCGTCTGAAGTTTGCTAGAGTGCATTTGGATGATCCAGAAGAGGATTGGGAGAATGTCATATGGTCAGATGAAACCAAAATAGAACTTTTTGGTAAAAACTCAACTCGTCGTGTTTGGAGGACAAAGAATGCTGAGTTGCATCCAAAGAACACCATACCTACTGTGAAGCATGGGGGTGGAAACATCATGCTTTGGGGCTGTTTTTCTGCAAAGGGACCAGGACGACTGATCTGTGTAAAGGAAAGAATGAATGGGGCCATGTATCGTGAGATTTTGAGTGAAAACCTCCTTCCATCAGCAAGGGCATTGAAGATGAAACGTGGCTGGGTCTTTCAGCATGACAATGATCCCAAACACACCGCCCGGGCAACGAAGGAGTGGCTTCGTAAGAAGCATTTCATGGTCCTGGAGTGGCCTAGCCAGTCTCCAGATCTCAACCCCATAGAAAATCTTTGGAGGGAGTTGAAAGTCTGTGTTGCCCAGTGACAGCCCCAAAACATCACTGCTCTAGAGGAGATCTGCATGGAGGAATGGGCCAAAATACCAGCAACAGTGTGTGAAAACCTTGTGAAGGCTTACAGAAAACGTTTGACCTGTGTCATTGCCAACAATGGGTATATAACAAAGTATTGAGAAACTTTTGTTATTGACCAAATACTTATTTTCCACCATAATTTGCAAATAAATTCATTAAAAATCCTACAATGTGATTTTCTGGATTTTTTTTCTAATTTTGTCTGTCATAGTTGACGTGTACCTATGATGAAAATTACAGGCCTCTCTCATCTTTTTAAGTGGGAGAACTTGCACAATTGTTGGCTGACTAAATACTTTTTTTCCCCACTGTATATATATAGTTAACTAAATGTATGGTGTTTTTGGATTATGTCAGTTTCATTGTTTGTTATGCTATAAATTGTTAAGTTATCGTTGTAAGTGGTAAAATGAACTAGAAAATGTCATATTTTGAAATTCTGAGTAATTACTACTTTAGTAAAGATATACTTTATTCAGTACTACTGCAGTTGCTAAATAATTCCAATAAATGGCAGCATAAGACCATGAATGACATTTCAGAAGATCAGTTTAGTTTTCTCCCTTGATACACTACCACTCCCTCTCACAGGAACACTCCTGCACACGCTTTTTACTTTCCCTTTCCACACTGCTAACGCAAGAGGAACGACTGAAAAAGCATTTTACAGATTACTGTGAAATAATATAATGATGATTCATGTTTATTATTAGCTGTTTTTATGCTCATTTTTTGAAATTATACTTCATTACTAAAACGATTATCAATAAGCCTGAACATTAATTTAGTCACCTCTGGTCGAGAAAAACGTATTTTCCTAGTACATTAATTGTCAGATTCATCAACCAGCAGCGAGCACTCTGCCTTCTAGCGCAAACGAGGGGCATGTTGAGGTACATTTGCTAACCGCGAGGGTTGCATGATGTAATTTATTGGTGGGCTGGAAGACACACTCTTGTCTTTTCTATTCCGAGGTTGTTTAGTTGCAATATTAGATATTTTAAAATGCATGTATACTAAGGTTGATGTTGTAGCATCTGACTAGTGATTATTTACCCGGGGTTCAACACCTGCTATAGTCACTATTTAATTGCTCTTCCAAAAGCATCACAGGCCTAATACGAGATATATAGCTAACTAAAGTAATGAGTGACCATTTTAGAAAATCATGGGACATATAGTATTTGGTTGCATGCTATTTTATGTCAATCATATTGCTGCTTGTAGCCTATAACTGATGTTTCGTGGTCTTATGCTGCTTTCTATTGGAAATATTTAGCAATTAAAAGTTATTAATTCATGTACAGCCTTGCAATAATAAATATCATAAAATAACTAATAAGCCAAAAAAACAACAACTGCAAAACGCTTAGACAGGTTTTGATTAACAAAATAATCCAAATGTTATTTAGTACTATAATTGTATTTACTAAGATAATATTATTACTAAAATAGTTTCTAAAGGTGTTCTAGGCTACCCTACCCTAGAATTAGGGTTACGGTTAATGCTAAAATAGGTTATAAGTAGGGTTAGAGTTTCTGTATAGCACTTTGTGACATCTGCTGATGTAAAAAGTGCTTTATAAAAACATTTGATTGATTGATTGATTGTTAGGTTTAAACAGTATGGGTTTATAGCTCTCTTGCTCCTCCTTGTGGCCGTATGTGGGTACTACATAACTTATTTACGACACCTGCTAGGCTCATAATCTGAGGTAGCAACTGTGTCAGATCTACAAATCCATTAGCTAGACCACCCGATTAGACAACAATCACCCCATTATACCCATTTGGTTTGCAACTCAGTGAACCTGCGCAGCACTCGCTCAATTCAATACCTACGAACGAAGATTTCGATGCATATCAAATTACCTAGCAGCCATTTAGAAACAGCAAGTCGTCAAGAAAAAGGTTATTTCTTCATAAAAAAAAAATTTCTGGCTGTTTAAATCGGCCACATCTTGAAAGAGAGGACAGGGACATGCGTTTTGTTTAGATTGTACACTTTTTCTTAAAACAAATATGGTTAACCATGACCAGAAAATGTTTAATGTTTGATGGCTATCCGCCAGCCATCGCCTCTTAAACTGTGTCTCACCTCACTATAGGTGACCACAACATGTACTTAGGTGAACAGTGTGTGCGCTCACCAAGTAGCCATAACCTTATTAATAATAAGTTACCTGAGGTAAACCTACAGGGTTAACGCTCACCAAGTAGCCATAACCTTGTTAATAATAAGTTACCAGAGGTAAACCTACAGGGTTAACGCTCACCAAGTAGCCATAACCTTGTTAATAATAAGTTACCTGAGGTAAACCAACAGGGTTAACGCAGGCAGGTCTCATTGATAACAATAGTGAAGCTGGCATTGTGACGCAGAACAATGGGCTGGGAATAGAACGTTCTGAAGGCGAGTCAGTGTCACGGAGCTCAATAGAACTAATAGGAGCTGGTAGGGTGAAAAATGCCCTAAAATAAGGCCTGTTTTTTCGCGATTACTTCATAACCAGGGACAGAAGGTAATATTATGAAACTGGGCTCCATGGCGGATGCAATGAACTAATTTTATCAGAAATAAACGTTTGTAAAAAATGTAACTTGAGGCGCCCCGAAAATAATATTCAAAAAGTTCAGTCCTTGGACACAGAGGGGTTAAACACTAAAGTTACTGTCCATTTAGTGAAGAGAGGAGAACCGGACAGAGGCCAGCATCCGTCAACGAGAGAGGGAGAAGCCCTCCACGGGATATAACAGGTGGAAGAAACAACCAAGTAGCTCCATCGGTCCACAAGAAATGCAGGCAGCCGGTGATGATGTAGTGGTAGCTAGGATAACTAGGATGCTGCTGGTAGAGTAGCTAGCTTAGCTAGCTGTACCGACTAGCTTGGCTAGCTAGCAGGTCGTTCGTCTGTCCCTCAAGGATGATGACGAATCCGGTGAACCACACAAGATGAAACAAGGATAGCAAGTGAAAAGGATCTGGCTACACTCATACTGTCACTGACCATTACGCAAAAAAGCAAATTGAACAATAAACTTCAGTGTTTCAACACTGTAACGAACTCCGTCGTTATTCCCCAACATCACCTCAGCCCACTCTGCGCGTAACTGGACAATATGCTTGGCGCCAAACCGTACGTGGACGCGGGCAGTTCTGTACGGGGACGCGGACAGTTCCAGATCGCGGACATGAGCAGTGCAACACAATACATTTACATTTACATTTTAATCACTTAGCAGACGCTCTCATCCAGAGCGACTTACAGTTAGTGAGTGCATACATAACCCAGTCTTTACACTGGCTTACATTAGTAATATTCATTTAGTTATTTTCATATGTAAAAAAAACATTCAAAGTTTTTTTTATAACAATATTTTGAGATCTCACAAAGTGGTCCTCTGTAGCTCAGCTGGTAGAGCATGGTGCTTGTAACGCCAAGGTAGTGGGTTCGATCCCCGGGACTACACAAAAACAAAATAAATGTATGCACGCATGACTGTAAGTCGCTTTGGATAAAAGCGTCTGCTAAATGGCATATTATTATTAAGTGTCTCTGAGTAGAAAATTGGTTGTATAAGTGCTGAGAATAAAGACATTTTACACTTATGGGTATAAATTAAAGCTATGCATGAAGCCTCTAGTCCCACCTAGTCGGCAGATATTTAGGACACCTCATGAGCTGTCCTAACCAGTTAAGAATTAACAGCAGGTGTCTTGATAATACTATAGAATAATGCAGTGAGTCAGTGGTTCCTGCGCCACATGTAATTGCTTTGGAGTAGTTCAAAATAAAGTTTTTATATTTCTATATGATCAACCCATAAATAATATAGACCTACATGCAACCGTATGTCTTGTGCTTTTGGATATGATTTCTGTATAATAATTATGTATAAGTGATACCATTAATGTCTGCATTGCATGTTGTCTTTTACATTTTAGTCATTTAGCAGACGCTCTTATCCAGAGCGACTTACAGTTAGTGCATACATTATTTTTTTATACTGGCCCCCCGTGGGAATCGAACCCACAACCCTGGCGTTGCAAACGCCATGCTCTACCAACTGAGCTACATCCCTGCTGGCCATTCCCTCCCCTACCCTGGACGACGCTTGGCCAATTGTGCGCCACCCCATGGGTCTCCCGGTCGTGGCCAGGATCTCTAGTGGCACAGCTAGCACTGCGATGCAGAGCCTTAGACCACTGCGCCACTCGGGAGATTAATTTTGGCATATTAACTCATGCTTATTTCTGAAGAGTAACTCAGGTTTTCGCCCAGCGGCTAAGGAGTTGGAGCTGTGGCAGGAGTTGGACCTATGGCAGAAAGGTGGCTGGTTCGAATCCCGGGCCGGGCGCTGGAAAAAACAGGCGGGTTTGATCTGACCACTGGAAGGCTGCTGGGTTCACATCCTCAAAACAATCACCTTTCGTTGATCAGAACTCTAGAGGTTCTTCTTCACTGAACCCAAAAATATATCTAACTTTTAGTGGTTCCATTTTTAAGGAAGTGATAGAAGCCTTTTTGGTTCTATAAGGAACCTTATTTTCTAAGTGTATAATAAACACGTTTTGCTGTTGATTATTTAATTACCTACATCATGTTTTTTCAAGTTATCCCTTTGGAGCGCAACATCACGTTGTTAAAAATTTAATCCTAAATTGGCCATGGCTATAAATTGGGCAATTGAAGGCATCTAGGGCGAAATATGTGTTCGATGAAAATGAACATTGTATGCAACGTTGTAGGCAACATTATTGACAAGGGACCCTGAAGCCTACGATGCCAAAGCTATTTAGAGTTGTTAAACGGGTGGGAAGAGTGTATTGGTATAATGGTAATATTGTCAAAATGCTGCTTGTAACAACCATCAGAATTGGTTAAAAAAATATGCATTCCATTATATTAGGCAATAATGAAGAGTAGGCAAAGTGGTCGTGTCGTATTAAAATTCTTTCATATGTCTTCCATTGCAACGAGTCCAGTCAGGGTGCTGCAGAACCCCTGCAGTACCTCCACTGACCCCGGATTGAGAACTCCTGATTTAGCAGATACTCTAATCCAGAGTGATTTACAGTAAGTGCATTCATCTTAAGATAGCTATTTATTTTAGAAATAAACATAATAAATTCTTCATAAAATTGTCATCTCACCTCTTAGCTTTGGTGTCATGTTCCCCAGAGAGACTCATTTTAGAGGCAGGGCCCCCCTTCTCTCTCTCCCCAGAGAGACTCATTTTAGACCACTGACCCCTAAACAGAGATGCAGCATGTTGGTTGTAGTTAACACAGATTCACTATGTTTTGAAAAACGATGCATATGTGACTTTCAACGTGACTTTCAACATGGCACCGTCATAGGATGCCACCTTTCCAACAAGTCAGTTCGTCAAATTCCTGCCCTGCTAGAGCTGCATGTTTGTTGCTTTATGTAATGGCAGATATTTTTAATGCTTTATGTAATGTATTTTATCTATTGAAATATAATTTTGATTTAGTTTAAAATGTAGTTTCATGGTGATTTATTATGTTTTCCAGAATCTCCAACCAAACTCTGAGATCAGTCTCTCCAGTACCCAGTCATCTGTCCATGAAGAGTGACATCTCTATGGATCATCCTATACATTTTAGTGATAAATCAGGGACCTTTGACCCCCAGGTAAGTTACTGGTCAGAATTGATGATATTACTATTGAAGAGGAGAATCTTCTAGATCTGAAACCAGATGTATTTTGTGTATCTGAGCATATCATTTGTTGTTTATGTTACATATTTTAATACACTGAATGTACAACATTGTCCACAACGTTTCCAACGGAGACCATCAGGTTGGTAAGTCATCATACTGTAGCTCAAACCTACTGTGATGACGACCTAACTTTATCATAGTTCGTAGCCTACCTAGCAGAATCTGCCCGTCTTTCTTTCAAAATCAACACATTTATCCGTCTTCTAATGCAGTGGTGTAAAGTACTTAAGTAAAAATACTTTAAAGTACTACTTAGGTCGTTTTTTTGGGGTATCTGTACTTTACTATTAATATTTTTAACAACTTTTACTTTTACTTCACTACATTCATAAAGAAAATTATGTACTTTTTACTCCATACATTTTCCCTGACACCCAAAAGTACTTTTTACATTCAGAAAATGGTCCAATTCGCACTTATCAAGAGAACATCCCTGGTCATCCCTACTGCCTCTGATCTGGCAGACTCACTAAACACAAATGCTTTTTTTAAATGATGTCTGGGTGTTGGAATGTGACCCTGGCTATCCGTAAATGAAAATAACAAGAAAATTGTGCCGTCTGGTTTGCTTCATATACGTTATTTTAATTTTAATTATTCCTACTTTACTTTAGCAATTACATTTACTTTTGATACTTAAGTATATTTAAAATCAAATACTTTTAGACTTTTACTCAAGTAGTATTTTACTGGGTGACTTTCACTTTTACTTGAGTCATTTTCTATTAAGGTATCTTTACTTTTTCCACCACTGTTCTAATGTTCCCGAGACATATGCGCCACAGTTTGAACAGACATTTTGTAACTGCGTAGGCTACAAAGTTACTTTCAATTTCAAATAAGGAAAAATAGTTATAACGGTTTTTATCAAACCATCTTTACCAGACGTTTGACTGATAACATGTGATAACATTTTGAAAACTGCTGTCTGTCAGCAACTCAGCTCAAGTAGCAGTTCTACTAACTAGTAATGTCTAATTCCAGGTATTCATTCACATACTCTGTCCTCTAGAATAGATTATTATTCAGAAATACTTAGAAATACTCACTTTATTTTTTAGTTCTCTCCATATAGTGTTTTCTGCTCTGTGGTCTCAAAATGGATCCTGTACAAAAGAACACATTTACTTTCTGTTTCAGCTCAACCGTCTCCCCATTCTGATAATAAAGTGTTTTATTGATATCTTCCACTAGATGGCAGTAAACACCTGCTGTAACTAGACTACGACTATGTGTTCGGTTTCATACATCCAGTGTCTCAGAGGAGGAGTGCTGAACTAGGATCAGGTCCCACTGTTCATATAATCTGTTTCATTATGATCTAAAAGGAAAAACTGATCCCAGATCAGTACTCCTACTCTTTATGAATACTGTCACAGGTGACTCCTCAAGATGAGGCTCATGATTTATAAGTAATATTCTTTAAGAATCAATTGATATCATTAATTGAACTGCTTTGCCATGAACAGATATGTGAGGTCTTAACTTAAAGGTACTATATAGACCTTATGGTGATTTAAATGGGGTTGAACATTCATCCCATTAGATTGACTTGGAAGCATCTCTCTGACCTTTTAAAAACTTTTTCACAGTATGAAGGGCTTGACATTAATTATTTCTTACTTTGTCTGCAACTCTATGGGCCAAATAGCTGATTGTAAATTGCATTGTGTTGTATGATGCAAGAAACAACTTTGCAAAATACAATTAATTATTATTACCATACAGAGAATTAGACAATGTCTCAAAATACGACACTGCCCCTTTAATTAAGACGTAAGCTTTTTTCCCTGACTGGCTTTTCAAAGACAGTTTGAAATGTAGCTTAGATGTTTTGTGCTCTTGTAGGGAGCAGTAACTCCTCATTGCCGACCTGTACTTATCTATAACGGGGATAATAACTCGCTAGAAAAGAGTGTCGACAAATGCGCTCCGATCTGAGCTGATCCCGCCAATAGAATTCTACTCCGTTGCGCTCTGGCTCTGCCTACAACTATATCACAGACTCAGTCTTGCAAAGTTATATTTGTTTTGGTTTGTTGCATTGAAAAAGGGCTGATATAATGTTGATTCGATCACAGAAAAAACATTGATCTGTAATATAGTGCAAACGAATGGGGCGAACGCAGTGAAGTTCAATGTCTTGCGTCTCTGTGCAGCATGGCATTTATTCTGCGCAGCAGTCCTGGAGGAAGTGCACAGCTTAGAGGGAACATTGGTTGGCATGCATATGCTCCATGAACGTTTCACCGGTAAATCATGAAGAATTTACCATATCATTCACGATTGACAGTGATAAATGTGAAGGGAGGGTGAGAAAAACATTTGAGCGTAAAGTATATATTAAACTGGAGAACCCCAGTCCTCGGCCTTGATCCAGTCATTGTCCCTTGTCTTGCCACTGTAAGACTAGCAAGAAAACATAAAAAGGAAGTAATGTGCCTTGTCTCACGTCGGTCTGACGTCTTCTTCTCCTCTCAAATACTGTCTTTGTTTTAAACTACGGTACATACAGTGTCTTGCTAAAGTATTCAGACCCCTTGGATTTCTTCATATTTTATTGGGTTACAAAGTCGGATTAAAATGGATTTAATTGTAATGTCAAAGTGGAAGATCTTAAAAAAAAAAAAAGATTAATACAAATTAGATATAGTAATTGCATAAGTATTCAGCCCTTTTGTTTAAGCTTAAATTAGTCCAGGAGTAACATTTGACTTAACAAATCACATAATAAGTTACCTGGACTCACTCTGTGAAATAATAGGGGTTGATATGATTTTTGAATGACTACCCCTTCCTCTGTCCCCCATACATTTAGCATCTGTAAGGTCCCTCAGTCAAGTATTGAATTTCAAGCACAGATTAAACTACAAAGACCAGGGAGCTTTTCGAAAGCCTCATAAAGAAGGGCAGTGATTGGTTGATGGGTAACAATAACAAATCAGACACTGAATAGCTCTTTAAGCATGGTCAAGTTAATAAATATGTATTAAACCACACAGACACATCAAAGATACAGTCGTCCTTCTGAACTGAGCTGCAGGACAGGAATGAAACTGCTCAGGGATGTTACCATGAGGCCATTGGTGATTTTAAAACAGTTACAGAGTTCAATGGCTGTGATGGGAGAAAACTGAGAATGGATCAACAACATTGTAGTGACTCCACAATACTGACTTTGATGATATATTGAACAGAAGGATAGAAATATACAGAATAGAAATACTCCCAAACATGCATCTGGTACAACAAGGAACTAAAGTAATACTGCCAGAAACACCCTGCAAAGGAATACACGTTTTGGCCTAAATGCAAAGCCTTATGTTTGGGGCAAATCCAACATAACACATTCCTGAGACACTGGGAGAGGAATACACCTTTCAGCAGCACAATAACCTACAACGCAAAGCCAAATCTAAACTGGAGTTGCTTACCAAGAAGACAGTGAATGTTCCTGAGTGGCCAAGTTAAAGTTTTGACTTAAATCTCATTGAAAAGCCATAGTAAGACTTGAAACTGCTGTCATGATCCCCAACATCTTGACAGAGTTTGAAGAATGATGAAAATAATTGTGGGGAGGCTGAAAAAAAATATTTAGCCCACGCTACAGACGGCTACATCAGTGTGTTAATATAGGACTAGTAAAGGCTCAGTAAATACAGTCACAATCATTTCAATGTACTGCAGATGACTTACCTCCTTGGAAGTTCTATTGGCAATCATTTCAATGTACTGCAGATGACTTACCTCCTTGGAAGTTCTACTGGCAATCATTTCAATGTACTGCAGATGACTTACCTCCTTGGAAGTTCTATTGGCAATCATTTCAATGTACTGCAGATGACTTACCTCCTTGGAAGTTATATTGGCAATCATTTCAATGTACTGCAGATGACTTACCTCCTTGGAAGTTCTATTGGCAATCATTTCAATGTACTGCAGATGACTTACCTCCTTGGAAGTTCTATTGGCAATCATTTCAATGTACTGCAGATGACTTACCTCCTTGGAAGTTCTACTGGCAATCATTTCTAGAATGGGGGAAATTGTTTGCCTCCGGATGCACTGGACACTGAAACAATAAATAAAGTATTTCAATCACGCCCATCTGAACATGAATCAAGTGCCAGTCATTAGCAGTATTAACTTTACATCTCCACCTAGCCTTAGACTATGCCAGCCTCCTGCTAAGTAGGGGATCATCAATCACAGACATTTTTGTGTTCATTGATTAAAAACATTAAAGTTATTGACATCAATAAGACTTATGAATAAATAAAAGTATTCAGACCCCTTGACTTTTCCCACATTTTGTTACGTTACAGCCTTATTCTAAAATGGATTCAATTAATGTTTTTCCTCATCAATCTACACACAATACCCCGTAATGACAAAGCGAAAACAGGGTTTTAGAAATGTTTTCAAATTTATTAAAATTTAAAAACAGAAATACCTTATTTACATACGTATTCAGACCATTTGCTATGAGACTCAAAATTGAGCTCATGTGCATCCTGTTTCCATTGATCATCCTTGAGATGTTTCTACAACTTGATTAGAGTCCACCTGTGGTAAATTAAATTCATTGGACATGATTTGGAAAGGCATACAGCTGTCTATATAAGATCCCACAGTTGACAGTGCATGTCAGAGCAAAAACCAAGCCATGAGGTCGAAGGAATTGTCCGTAGAGCTCCGAGCAGTGGCGGCTCCTGAAAAAATTCTCAGGAGGGGCAATTTTTCTGATGATTTAGGTGACCTACACACATTTAAAAAAAGATATGTCCAGCAACAACATGAAGACAGGGGCAGCATATAAGTCAATACCAGAAGCATTTATTGACTGATCTCAAAAGTGTTGGCTTACCAGGGTTGGTGGAGCCCTCAGTTTCATCTTTGCCTCGCAAAGCTAACTCAAACACTCCGCAAAACTTCACACACTGGATTAGCCGGCTGAGGATGTGGCGGTTCTTGCTAATGTCGTAGTAAATATGTTTGTTTTAGTGAATATGGAATATGATATGTTGAGTAAAATGTTGTGCTAAGATCTATTTAGGTCAGGAGCTGGTTATAAGTTATGTTCCTATCCAATAACAATGGACAAAAGGGTCCTATCTTGTCAGCAGGTGGCCAAGGACAACACCCACGCCATAGGCCTCTCAGTTCTTCCAACTCACGAGTTCTTGCTCTGAGGACACACACACACACAAACACACACACACACACATCATCACTGTTAAACACACACACACATCATCACTGTTAAACACACACACACACACACACACACACAAAAATCCCCTCTCTTAGGCTGAACATTTGAAGACAGAGAACCCGACTCAGAGCCAATGCAACAGTGACAGTAGCCTGGAGGGGACCTCGCCCAACTCATCAGGACCAATCAGAAGATCAGAACTACTAGATTGAACCTACTTCATTTATTGCATAAAATGTCTGCACACAATGTTTCGGGGCTCTCTTCAGATAATAATAATATGCCATTTAGCAGACGCTTTTATCCAAAGCGACTTACAGTCATGCGTGCATTCATTTTTGTGTATGGGTGGTCCCGGGGATCGAACCCACTACCTTGGCGTTACAAGCACCATGCTCTACCAGCTGAGCTACAGAAAGTGGATACTCATGGATGCGCATTGCAATTGTAAAATGTCAACACAATTGGAGACACCACGTCATTTTTGGAGACATGTTATTGACAGTAAACTATTGTAGATGCGACTGCTAACTAAATAAAACATTTTAGCTGGCTAGCTAATCATCTTAGCTAAATGTGGGGCAAACAATTCAGTTATTTACCGTTAATTTGAGGGATTGGGGTGAAAGAAATCGAGTTACATAGTGATACTTTACGATATACTGTATTGACAATATCGCAATATTTTAGCGCTAGTTGGCTGTACCTGCACCAAAACACCATTATTGTTCCTTCATAGCTTGTTCTCAATCTTTTCACATTGGGAGCCAATTTGTTTTCAGCACTTTTATTTCCATGACTGATCAAAACTCGTTCTCATGGCTTTCTGATCCCTCTGCAACAGACATATGGTGCGCAATAAAATCACAGTATCGAATCGCAATACGTATAGAATCATGAGACTCGCAATGCTGATGCATATATCTTATCGTGAGGTTCCTGGCAATTCCCAGCCCAAGTTAATTTGCCACAACAAATCTCTTCGCTAGCAAACGCGATGTCTTCTCCAAAACGGCAATGTGTCTCCAGCAATGTTTACTTTTTTGACGTTCTATGGCATCTCCACTTTCCAAGCATATATGACCACATGTAATATTTTGGTAAGTGATGCAAATAGTGAACTATGTAGGGCCAGGATGTAAAATATATGTAGCTGCAGCAATTTCTCTTATCTGATATGGTAAGTAATGGGGCTTAATTTATAGCTCCCTAAGAGTTTGACGAACGGGTCCGTGAACGCGATTCCAGATATATTTACCTCTGAATAAACTGCCTTTATTACACCATATCCACCCTGTCCAAAGTCTCTACTTGGTCTCAGTTGGTTCTCCAGTAAACTTGTGATTATCAACACTAACCTCATCGTTGTGGCGGCGGACAGCTAGCCTGTATCCCTCGTCATCCAGTTGAGTGAGTGGCAATGTCTTTTTTCGTTCGTACCAATTTTTGGAAAATCCTCGGGTGTAGGACTTTCCGCCTTTAGTAGAAACCTGTTGAATTATTAAATTTGGTCTGGGAGGTCCTAATTGTTTCGTTGCCAATTTATCTTAATTTGTTCGCCGACAAAAAGGAACTTCTTTCAAACAATCCACTCTTTTCTCAGTTACGTTCATGGTTACGTAACGTATGACGAAAGCGCGTAAGTGCAAGCCCACAGACACCCATTGAGATTGTATTGAAGGCTCTGAAATTTGAAAAAAATAGATTTTACATGGGAGTCTATGACAGACTTCTGGGCGATTTTCAACCTGACTGAAATCGCCCCAAAAGGGGGGGGAGCCATTTGAAGCACGACTTTAGCCTGATTCGACATTTAGTGGCAGTGTGGCACTGTGGCAGATCAGACGTATAGATTACAACACTGATAACTACTGTTGCCGTTATATAATTGATTAGAAAAAAAATCCCTTCCTTTTCCCGTTTGGCAGTGCGTCGCCCATATCGCCCTATTGAACAGGCCGCCCCTGGCTCCGAGACAGGATTGTGTCGAAGTCACAGATCTGGGGAAGGGTACCAAAACATTTCTGCAGCATTGAAGGTCCCCCAAGAACACAGTGACTTTCATCATTCTTAAATGGAAGAAGTTTGGAACCAAGACTCTTCCTAGAGCTGTCCGCCCGGCCAAACTGAGCAATCGGGGGAGAAGGGCCTTGGTAGGGGAGGTGACGAGGAACCCAATGGTCACTCTGACAGAGCTCCAGAGTTCCTCTGTGGAGATGGGAGAAATTTCCAGAAGGACAACCATCTCTGCAGCACTCCACCAATCAGGCCTTTATGGTAGAGTGGCCAGACGGAAGCCCCTCGTCAGTAAAAGGCACATGACAGCCCGCTTGGAGATTGTCAAAAGGCACCTAAAGGACTCTCAGACCATGAGAAACAAGATTCTATGGTCTGATGAAACCAAGCTTGAACTCTTTGGCCTGAATGCCAAAGCGTCAAGTCTGGAGGAAACCTGACACCATCCCTAAGGTGAAGCATGGTGGTGGTGGCATCATGCTGTGGGGATGGGAAACAAGTCAGGATCAAGGGAAAGAAGAACGGAGCAAAGTACAGAGATATCCGTGATGAAAACCTGCTCCTTAGCACTCAAGACCTCAGACTGGAGTGAAGGTTCGCCTTCCAACAGGACAACGACCCTAAGCACACTTCAGGACAAGTCTCTCTTCAACCTGGTTGATGATGGGGGTGTATCTGGTCTCCTGGGGAGTGGGTTATGAGGGGTTCAACCTGGTTGATGATGGGGGTGTATCTGGTCTCCTGGGGAGTGGGTTATGAGGGGTTCAACCTGGTTGATGATGGGGGTGTATCTGGTCTCCTGGGGAGTAGGTTATGAGGGGTTCAACCTGGTTGATGATGGGGGTGTATCTGGTCTCCTGGGGAGTGGGTTATCAGGGTTCAACCTGGTTGATGATGGGGGTGTATCTGGTCTCCTGGGGGGTTATCAGGGTTCAACCTGGTTGATGATGGGGGTGTATCTGGTCTCCTGGGGGGTAGGGGTTATCAGGGTTCAACCTGATTGATGATGGTGGTGTATCTGGTCTCCTGGGGGGTTATCAGGGTTCAACCTGGTTGATGATGGGGGTGTATCTGGTCTCCTGGGGGGTTATCAGGGTTCAACCTGGTTGATGATGGTGGTGTATCTGGTCTCCTGGGGGGTTATCAGGGTTCAACCTGGTTGATGATGGGGGTGTATCTAGTCTCCTGCGGGGTTATCAGGGTTCAACCTGGTTGATGATGGGGGTGTATCTGGTCTCCTGGGGGGTTATCAGGGTTCAACCTGGTTGATGATGGGGGTGTATCTGGTCTCCTGGGGGTTATTAGGGTTCAACCTGGTTGATGATGGGGGTGTATCTGGTCTCCTGGGGGGGTTATCAGGGTTCAACCTGGTTGATGATGGGGGTGTATCTGGTCTCCTGGGGGTTATCAGGGTTCAACCTGGTTGATGATGGGGGTGTATCTGGTCTCCTGGGGGGTTATCAGGGTTCAACCTGGTTGATGATGGGGGTGTATCTGGCCTCCTGGGGGATGGGGGTTATCAGGGTTCAACCTGGTTGATGATGGGGGTGTATCTGGTCTCCTGTTCATCAGCAGCCTGGTGGTCCAAAATAGCATAACTAGTGTTCTTTAACACCAATAAACCCACCTGTTTAAAAATGAATGTCAATCTAGCAAACCAGTTAACTAAAAGCAACTTTCTAAACAATGTTTTTGTTTGTTTCTAGCTTGTTAGCTGGCTAACTAACATTAAGTTAGCTGGCTAGCCAGTTCCAATAATGACCATATCATATAGCTGACAACGTCTTCCCTTTAACTAATTTATATTCCTTATTACAGGAAAATAAACTCACAACGAAATCATTATTTTACAAGTTAATGGCGAGCTAATTACAAAAAATAGCTTACGGTTGTGAGTGTGACGAAATAAAAGCAGGGCATTCTAGCAGAGGATTTTATAACTTGGACACTGTCTCGTTGGCCTAACATTATATCCTAATTTGACTTTGGTGCAGGTCATGTTGTTCTTCACATTACCGTCTCTGGTAAACACACACACTATATCAAACAAAATCTAAGTTTATGTGTCACATGAACAGGATGAATAAGGTGTAAACGGTACACTGAAATGGTTACTCGCATAGTGGAGTCTTTTGTTTTGACATGTAGCTAGCTAGCTAGCTAGCTAAACAATGAACCATAATCACAAATCATAACGTTACTACCCTGCATGAATCTGCTGGTTGCTAACCAACCAGGTTTAATGTTAGCTAGCTAACATTAGGCTATAACTAGCAATGCAAATGGCTCTGATATACACATTTTATTACTAAACAAATCATACAAGCAACGTTAGCTAGCGAGCCAGAAAGCTAACGTTAGCTAGCTAACAGTACGCTTTAACTTGCAATGAAAACGACTTTCTGACAAAATTAGAAAAGTATAATATCTGAAAATGTAGCTAGCTAGAATCTCATACCCGTATACATAGATGAACGCTTCTCCTTCTCTGTCACGGATGCCATGGTTGTCCTTAGTTTGAAGATGTAATCCGGAGACAAGTGTTTTATACAACAGCCTTCTGTGTGTCCAGAATGTTGTCCATCTCCTTAGCTATCATACTCTGCTTCCACAGAGCATTCCACTGATTTCAAAACTTGTTCCTCCAGAAAGTGGAGAGCAACAAGTTGCAGTTCTACATTATATATATATTTTTAAAGCCACGTTAGAAAGGATTACCTACACATACTGACCAGCTCATGTTATAGAGAGAGCCGTGGTACATGGCAGACCAATCCGAACTCATCTCTCGGCATGTCCAGCCCACCCATTATCTCAGCCAATCATGGCTAGCGGGAAGGTTCCTGTCTTTTTCCAAGG
Organism: Coregonus lavaretus; assembly: GCF_964263955.1. Lineage (NCBI taxonomy): Eukaryota > Metazoa > Chordata > Actinopteri > Salmoniformes > Salmonidae > Coregonus > Coregonus lavaretus. The sequence continues at coordinate 218,834 of NW_028165634.1, read as the reverse complement.
CTAAACCAACTAGGCTCGTAATTTAACAATTTCATTTGTATTTACAGATGGCATACTAGTTTGTTATTAAGGCACATGAAAGTTCATTTCTGCTCCAAAATGCATTTTGATAAAAAATATGTTTACATTCAAATGCCTCTCCTGTGAACTAGTGACGCGCGACATATGCCTAGTTTCCTGAAACTAGTCACATATTGCGTAAGTGGAATAATTAGGTTTTTACAGTCTGACGGATGTGGTGGTTGAAGGATAAGAGTTTTAGGTAGACAGACACATATTTCTGTCCAAATACCTTTCACAATTGCCTCATACAACCTTTGGATTGCTGCCATTGCCGTCTGATTCATCATCCCATTGTGAGGACTAGTCCTTTAACTCTAGGTATACATCAGGGGTCACACAGACACACACAGACACACTCCGTACCTGATGAGCGACGACTAAATATTATCCTTCTTCCTCTTGCTGAGGAGTAGCAGGGGGTACACTCCTATGTACCTGGAATCATTAATGACTAAATCAGTTCCAGAAACAACAAATATCAGTCAAATAATGACATTTAGATTTACCGTCTTAAATGACACAATTAAAAATAAGTGCACAGGGCCTATAATTTCCCAACACTAGAAATGCAGAAATATTTTTAGAGGAAAACGTAATAAAGTGGACCAGCTTGTTTGCTATATTAACCAAGGTTCATATCTTCCTTCTTTCATTTTCTTATTTGCCCATTCATCTGTTTCCTTCATTTCTTTGGTCCTCTAACATTACCTTTAGCTGTACCACAGAACTAGCATTTCTTTGGGCCTCTAACATTACTTTTAGCTATACCACAGAACTAGCATTTCTTTGTCCTCTAACATTACCTTTAGCTGTACCACAGAACTAGCATTTCTTTGTCCTCTAACATTACCTTTAGCTGTACCACAGAACTAGCATTTCTTTGACACTACTCGTATTGAAGTTTTACAGCTAGGACAAAGCTTACAGGTGGAGCCAGGAGCCATTCTGTATGAAAGGTGGATATCAGAAAGAATAGCCCTATACACACAACCTTGACTGATGCAATGCACCAGCGACGTTGTGAGATAAAAACAACACTAACAATAGTAATTAATAAAGAGAGTTTGGCCAACTAAGGAGCTGACCTTGAGCTCACATTCAACGGTCAAGCCCTGACCCTTCTCAAACCCATTAAGGAAGTGCTGTGTTTGAAGGTGTTTGAAGGTGACATGGGTTTCAATGGCTCAATCATTTGGGTCGGGTCTGATAATGGACCTGGTGCTAAACCTAAGCCTGAGGCTAAGACATTTCCCCTCATACCACACTGGAACATAACAATGTGTCCTACTAACTGTTGGCTGCTATTGTAGCCTAGATATAGGATACCTGCCATAACCTCAGGTGCATAGTGGAATGAGCGTTGCTAGTTGCCTGATGAAACAGTACCATAACCTCAGGTGCATAGTGGAATGAGCGTCGCTAGTTGCCAGATGAAACAGTACCATAACCTCAGGTGCATAGTGGAATGGGCATCGCTAGTTGACAGATGAAACAGTACCATAACCCCAGGTGCATAGTGGAATGAGCATCGCTAGTTGCCAGATGAAACAGTACCATAACCTCAGGTGCATAGTGGAATGGGCATCGCTAGTTGACAGATGAAACAGTACCATAACCCCAGGTGCATAGTGGAATGGGCGTCGCTAGTTGACAGATGAAACAGTACCATAACCTCAGGTGCATAGTGGAATGGGCATCGCTAGTTGACAGATGAAACAGTACCATAACCTCAGGTGCATAGTGGAATGGGCATCGCTAGTTGACAGATGAAACAGTACCCGGACCAGTGGGATTTGGTAACTTTTTTTTAAATACAGTTTTTGGATAGTCTCCTTCAGTTGGTTTGTATTTTACAACCAGGTTTGGTTTGTCAGAACACAAGAAATGGGTAGAAAATGTGAATTAAACGAGAAAAAGTCTCAATTTCCTTATAAAGCAGCCAGAGGATGGATAAAGAGATATTTATCAACAGGATGGATAGAAGATTGGGTAGGCTGGGTCGGGAGTTTGGAATTGGTAAACTCAGTGGACGCAGGCTTTTTGAAAGATGGCGTCGCTTGAGGAGGCAAGAAAGAGATTTCTCTTTGGAAAAGTCGATTATTTTTACAAGAAATCGTTTAATTGTATTTCGGAGGAGGAATGGAGGGAAAAAGAGAGGAAGAACAGGATGAAGAGAGAGACGTTGAGTGAATCTGAATATGGAGGAAAATAAAAAAAGACAGATTGTGTCAAAGAAGAAGATGGTTGTCAAGTCCAAACAGAGTGAGCTGTATGCCAGACTGAGTTCTGGAGGGGAAATGGAAGTGAATGAGGGAGAGTTAAGTGAGGTGGAAGGTGTTGTGAAGAGCTTGGAGTCCGAGCCTTGCATCGATGGACCTGATAAAGAAGAATCTGGTCCAGTAGGAGTGACATTTTTGGAGAGAGTGGATCCTTTCTTTTCGGCTGATCCAGTTGTAGTTTCAGGGGGGGGGGGAGGAGTTAGGTGCAGTTGAATCAGTGAGGGAAACCCATAGTGGACTTGTGATAGTTGTTTGTGTTTCTTCTGACCAGAGGGAGCGGGCACTCAGTGTCACGCAACTTGGGTTAAGATCCGTTTCTTGCTTTGCTCTTAGGAACAGGACACCATTGAAAGGAGTGATTTCTGGGGTAGTGTTAAGAGTGGAGGTGGAGCAATTGAAGTTGAAGATTCCTGGTGTTTGTATTGCCTGCTGTTTGGTGCGACGCAGACCCGGTGGTGAGCGTGGTGAAACAGAGGAGTCACTGTCAGTCCTTTTGAGTTTTGAGTCAGAGTCTTTACCCGACAAAGTCATGTTAGGATATAGAAGTTATCCTGTTAGAGCTTTTGTGCCGAATCCACTGCCCTGTTTCAGGTGCAACGGTTATGGGCATGTCCCAGCAGGGTGTAGGAGGGAGATTCCAAGACGTGGGAAGTGTGTAGGAGGGCATGGGACAGAGGATTGGGTAGTTTGGTGGAAGTGTGTAGGAGGGCGTGGGACAGAGGATTGTGTAGTTTGGTGGATAAAGTTGTGTGTGCCAACTGTAGGGCAGCCCATGTTGCTGGGGATCGGAAGTGTCCGGTGCGAGAGAGGCAGGTTGAGGTGGCCAGAGTCAGAGTAGTGCAGAAGGTGTCGTTGAGGCAGTGAAGAGAGTAGAGGAGGATGGGTCAAGGGTCAATCCTGAGAGGATTCCTGTAAGGAGTAGATCTGTGCCAGCACAGAGGGATAGGCTGACGAGTGATATATGCTTCATTATAAACTGGGTGGTTCGAGCCCTGAATGCTGATTGGCTGAAAGCCAATCATACCACGGGTATGACAAAACATGTATTTGTACTGCTCCAATTACGTTGGTAACCAGTTTATAATAGCAATAAGGCACCTCTGGGGTTTGTGGTATATTGCCAATATCTGCGTTGCGTCGTGCGTAAGAACAGCCCTTAGCCGTGGTATATTGGCCATATACCACACCCCCTAGGGCCTTATTGCTTAAGTCAGTTTGTCTTCTTAGCGTTCAGAAGAGTTCCAGGGTGTGTTGAGTGGTGGTGTCCCGTCCAACAGAGTGCTGGATCAAGGGGAAGTCATCAGAGAGGAGATGTTGAGGAACAGGTGTCAGTAATGAAGGTTGCCAGGTGTGTCTAATGTTGAGGAGCAGGTGTGAGTAATGAAGGTTGCCAGGTGTGCAATGTTGAGGAGAAGGTGTGAGTAATGAAGTTTGCCAAGTGTGTCTAATGTTGAGGAGAAGGTGTGAGTATTGCAGGTTGCCAGGTGTGTGTAATGTTGAGGAACAGGTGTGAGTAATGAAGGTTGCCAGGTGTGTCTAATTTTGAGGAGTAGGTGTGAGTAATGAAGGTTGCCAGGTGTGTGTAATGTTGAGGAGCAGGTATGAGTATTGCAGGTTGCCAGGTGTGTGTAATGTTGAGGAACAGGTGTGAGTAATGAAGGTTGCCAGGTGTGTCTAATTTTGAGGAGAAGGTGTGAGTAATGAAGGTTGCCAGGTGTGTGTAATGTTGAGGAGCAGGTGTGAGTAATGAAGGTTGCCAGCTGTGTCTAATGTTGAGGAGAAGGTGTGAGTAATGCAGGTTGCCAGGTGTGTGTAATGTTGAGGAACAGGTGTGAGTAATGAAGGTTGCCAGGTGTGTGTAATGTTGAGGAGCAGGTGTGAGTAATGAAGGTTGCCAGGTGTGTCTAATGTTGAGGGGTAGGTGTGATTAATGAAGATTGCCAGGTGTGTCTAATGTTGAGGGGCAGGTGTGAGTAATCAAGGTTGCCAGGTGTGTGTAATGTTGAGGAGCAGGTGTGAGTAATGAAGGTTGCCAGATGTGTGTCATGAAGGTTGCCAGGTGTTTCTAATGTTGAGGAGCAGGTGTGAGTAATGAAGGTTGCCAGGTGTGTCAAATGGTGAGGAGCAGGTGTTAGTAATGAAGGTTGCCAGGTGAGTCTAATGTTGAGGAGCAGGTGTGAATAATGAAGGTTGCCAGGTGTGTCTAATGTTGAGGAGTAGGTGTGAGTAATGAAGGTTGCCAGGTGTGTCAAATTTTTGAGGAGCAGGTGTGAGTAATGAAGGTTGCCAGGTGTGTCTAATGTTGAGGAGCAGGTGTGAGTAATGAAGGTTGCCAGGTGTTTGTAATGTTGAGGAGCAGGTGTGAGTAATGAAGGTTGCCAGGTGAGTCTAATGATGGGTTGCCAGGACCGGTGATTAGTAGACCGGTGACGTCTAGCGCCAGAGAGGGGGAGAGGGAGAGACATGTGACATCAAGCCTTCCTCTTCACCTGAATAAGACCCATTTCTATGGACTGAACACAACCCCTAGTACTGTATTCCATTTCCTGTCCTGCCATATTCTGATCAATATTACAACATTTCAACCTCTTCTTTCATCGGTTTGATGAACCTTTATTAGTCAAATCTGTCACATGTACATTTCATTCAGTGGAATTGAGTTCATACAGAAACAAGATTGTTGTGTCAAGAATTTGACAAATAAACATTATACAGACAATAATATTTACAAACTCCAAGAAGCCCAATAACAACAAGATCAATGATTTCTAAATGAAACCAGTTTTTTCAACACAGTATGGTGATTCATTCTATTAATGAATGACTCTAGTTGACAATGTCTGTCAACTTCAATGGCCCTCACTACATATTCGTCGCCAAACCCACTGGCTCCAGGCCATCTATAAATTACTGCTAGGCAAATCCCCGTCTTATCTTAGCTCACTGGTCACCATACTAACACCCACCCGTAGTCTGCGCTCCAGCAGGTATATCTCACTGGTCATCCCCAAAGCCAACACCTCCTTTGGCCGCCATTCCTTCCAGTTCTCTGCTGCCAATGACTGGAACGAACTGCAAAAATCTCTGAAGCTGGAGACTCTTATCTCCCTCACTAACTTTAAGCATCAGTTGTCAGAGCACCTTACCGATCACTGCACCTGTACACAGCCCATCTGAAATTAGCCCACCCAACTACCTCATCCCCATATTGTTATTTATTTTACTAATTTGCACCCCAGTATCACTATTTGCACATCATCTTTTGCACATCTAGCATTCCAGTAATAATACGCAATTGTAACTATTTTGCACTATGGCCTATTTATTGCCTTACCTCCATAACTTACTACATTCGCACACACTGTATATATATTTTCTGTTATATTTTTGACTTTATGTTTTGTTTTACCCCATATGTAACTCTGTGTTGTTATTTTTATCGCACTGCTTTGCTTTATCTTGGCCAGGTCGCATTTGTAAATGAGAACTTGTTCTCAACTGGCTTACCTGGTTAAATAAAGGTGAAATAAAAAATAAATAAATAAAAGTGTGTGTTCATGAATATTTACAATATATGTTTACACACTAGAGAGATATTCTACATTGTTGCTCCAGTGTGTCTTGCTGAACATGACCATGATTAGAGTGAAACATCATGTTATGTTTGACACAGAGACACTGAGGCGCCATCATACCAAACATTAAACCCTGGATAGAGGGGCTCAGTGAATGTGGAGTGGAATGTGTACAGGTGGGTCAGTGTGTCAGAGGAGACTCTGTAGAAGGACAGAGTGCTGGCTGGCCAATCCAGATACACTCCTACTCTGTGGGAGCTGGAGGAGGGGACGTCTATGGTAGTGTGATTATTATTGTGACAGGTAATGTAACTGTTGTCAGAGCAGAACAGACTCCAGGACTTGTCACTGTATCCAATCCCACAGTCCTCAAGCCTTCCTCTCCTGCTGATTCCTTTATATGTCACTCCTATATCAACCCTGCTCCCACTCCACTCTACCTCCCAGTAACAGCGCCCAGTCAGACCCTCTCTACACAGCACCTGGTACCAGTCCTCAAATCTCTCTGGGTGATCAGGATACGGCTGGTACCCTCCCCTACATGTCACCTTTCTGTTCTCCTCAGACAGACAGAGGCATCTGTTTACTGTGTTTAGGTCCAGTGTGAGATCACAGACATCTGATGGATGAAACCAGACACAATATTAGAAATCATCATCATTCACATTAGAATGTTAACTCACTTTTAACTAATTCATTTAATGTAGATGTTTCTAGGTATCAAAAGGAGAAGTTAAGGTAACTTGAGACTTGTTGAATGATCATATGTTATACTGTATGGTAATATAAAACACACTTATTCCCATTACTTACACACACACACACACCTGTATGCATGCATGAACACAAACACACATTTCTAAAGTAACACGAACACGCCACACACACACATACACAGACACACACATTGTCAAAGCAACTCTTTGTAAACTTTGGTGTCCCTGATTTGTGCTTCTGTAGAACTACAGCTGATATTTAATATGACCAAGTAGGTAATGATGGTGGTCTTTGACTTTGACTTCACTTGAATTATGACTTATTCTTAGTCATATTCTTCACAGCAGTCAACACTCACATTTTCTAAGTCCAGGTTTCATTGTGTTCTCTCCACCATGTTCCACACTGTAGCGGTAAGCAGAAGAACAGACAGTCATTGAGGGATACACCTGAACTCTCACACACACACACACACACACACACACACACACACACACACACACACACACACACACTGTCAGCATATAACAGCATATAACTTTGTCCAAGTGTGCGTGTGTCTGTGTCCAGTGTGTGTGTGTGTGTGTGTCCAGTGTGTGTGTGTGTGTCTGTGTCCAGTGTGTGTGTGTGTGTGTGTGTTTGTGTGTCCAGTGTGTGTGTGTGTGTGTGTCTGTGTCCAGTGTGTGTGTGTGTCCAGTGTGTGTGTTTGTGTGTGTGTGTGTGTGTTTGTGTGTGTGTGTCCAGTGTATGTGTGTGTGTGTCCAGTATGTGTGTGTGTGTCCAGTATGTGTGTGTGTGTCCAGTGTGTGTGTGTGTCCAGTGTGTGTGTGTGAGTGTCCAGTGTGTGTGTGTGTTCAGTGTGTGTGTTTCCTTTGTGTGTGTGTGTGTGTGTTTCCTATGTGTGTGTGTGTGTGTGTCCTTTGTGCGTATGTTTCCAGTGTGTGTGTGTGTGTGTGTGTCCAGTGTGTGTGTGTCCAGTGTCTGTGTGAATGTGTGTGTCCATTGTGTGTGTGTGTGTGTGTGTGTCCAGTGTGAGTATTTGTGTGTGTGTGTGTCTGTGTGTGTCCAGTGTGTGTGTGCGTGTGTGTGTTTGAACAGTGTGTGTGTGTCTGTGTGTGTCCAGTATATATGTGTGTCCAGTGTGTGTGTGTGTGTCAAGTGTGTCCAGTGTGTGTGTGTGTGTGTGTGTGTGTGTGTGTGTGTGTGTCCAGTGTGTGTGTGTGTGTGTGTGTGTGTGTCCAGTGTGTGTGTCCAGTGTGTATGTGTTTGTCCAGTGTGTGTGTGTCCAGTGTGTGTGTGTGTCCAGTGTGTGTGTGTGTGTCCAGTGTGTGTGTGTGTGTGTGTGTGTCCAGTGTGTGTGTTTGTTTCTTTTTTGTGTGTGTGTCGAGTGTGTGTGTGTGTGTGTGTGTGTGTGTGTGTCCATTTTGAGTGAGTGAGTGATTGTGTGTGTGTCCAGTGTGTGTGTGTGTGTGTGTGTGTATCCAGTGTGTGTGTGAGTGTTTGTCCAGTGTGTGTTTGTTTGTCCAGTGTTTGTGTGTCCAGTGTATGTGTCCAGTGTGTGTGTGTGTGTGTGTGTGTGTGTGTGTGTTTGTGGGTCCAGTGTGTGTGTGTGTGTCCAGTTTGTGTACTGATACACATGCACACACACACACACTGGACACACACACACACACACACACACACACACACAGAAACACACACATACACACACTGGAGACACACACAATGGACACACACACACACTGGACCCACACAGGACACACACACACAGAACACACACACACACAGGACACACACACACACTGGACACGCAAACACACATACACACACACACACACACACACACACACTGGACACACATACACACACACAGACACACACACACACAGGACAAACACACACACACACTCCGGACACACACACACACACACTGGACACACACACACACTGGACACACTGCACACACACACACACACACACACACACACACACACAGTCTTTATATAACTTAGTCCAAGTGGTGGTCAGAATGTTTGTCTTAACTAGCCTGATAACTCCAACATGTCTGATATGAACATTGACATAAACCCTCTACATACTTAAGTTTCTCCAGTCTGCAGTGTGGATCCTCCAGTCCAGCAGAGAGTAGTCTGACTCCTGAGTCTCCTGGGTGATTGTAGCTCAGATCCAGCTCTCTCAGGTGTGAGGGGTTTGACTTCAGAGCTGAGACCAGAGAAGCACAGCCTTCCTCTGTGACTAGACAGCCTGACAGCCTGCAAAGAGTAAAATCATATTAAAACCACACTGCTATTCTTTGGTGGTCAAAATAGTGGCAGTATATTTTATTCAACATATATTCAGATATATCAGTGTCCTTAAACCTGCCATATCTATTCATAAATTAATGTATCATTATTAGAATTTATCATAATATTGCTTGTAGAGAGAAACATGTATAGTACAAATATTTGAGTAGACTGACCAGAGCAGTTTGAAAAGCAGTATCAGTCAAAAGACAGACAGTGAGGTATCAGATTTAGATTGTATTGAGTATACAGTCCACACCATATCTATTTTGACAAAGATAACATTTTAAATATGGCTCTATATTCCAGCATTTTGGATTTGAGATCAAATGTTTCATATGAGGTGACAGTATATAATGTCACCTTTTATTTGAGGGTATTTTAATACATATCTGTTTCACCGTTTAGAAATGAAAGCACTTTATGTATCTAGTCCCCCTATTTGAAGAAGTCAAACGTATTCTGACCAATTCAATTATAATGCATTAAAGTAGTCAAAAGTTTAGTATTTGGTCCCAAACTCGTTGGTTGCATTTGCAGTTTGTTTTGGTTGTGTTTTGGGTTATGTTTTGTCCAATAGTAACTGAATGGTGGATGATGACTGGAGTAATTTTCTGTCTAAGTGAGTAGATAACATGTTTCTAAACACTACTAAAGTAATCCTGATGATGCTATGATTAAGAAAAATCATGAATAATAATGAGTGAGAAAGTTACAGAGGCTACAACAAAACATGCTAACCTCTCACCATTACCAATAACAGAGGGGGTTCCTCTGTAACTTTCTCATTCATCATCATTCACCATTCATTCATGATTATTCATAATCATGATAGCATCCACATGAATGTAGAAGTGTTCAGAAACATATTCTATTCTTACTGACAATACAAGTGAAGTGACTATAAAATGACAGGACATTTTTCACCATTCAGTTTCTATTGGGAAAAACATCATCCAAAACACAACTAAAACAAACTGCAAATGCATTCAACAAGTTTGTAGAATCACAAGCTTGATGTAATCACTGCAGGTAAGGAATATGGGACCAAATACTAAACTTATGACTACTTTAATACAATATAAGAGACTGTGTCCAAATTATTACGACTTGTTCAAATGGGAGAACTAGATACATACAGTGCTTTCATTTCTAAACAGTAAAACAGATATGTATGAAAATATCCTCAAATAAAAGGTGACATTCTGTACTGTTGCCTAATATGAAACTTTATATCTCAAATCCAAAATGCTGGAGCATAGCACCAAATGTAAAACTGTAAACTTCACTGTCCAAACACATATGGTGTGGACTATGTGTGCCTGATAAACACATGTGGATCTGGTGAACAGTTATCACTTGTTGACCAACTACAGGAATACTGACCTCAGAGTCTCCAGTTTACAGTGGGGATTCCCCAGTCCAGCAGAGAGCAGCTTCACTCCTGAATCCTTCAGGTCATTGTTACTCAGATCAAGCTCTCTCAGGTGTGAGGGGTTTGACTTCAGAGCTGAGACCAGAGAAGCACAGCCTTTCTCTGTGACTCCACAGCCTGACAGCCTGCAAATAGTCAAATCATATTAAAACCACACTGCTATTCTTTGGTGGTGAAAGTATAGTGGCAATATATTTTTTCAACATATTCAGATATATCAGTGTCCTGAAACCTGCCATATCTATTAATAAATTAATGAATGTTTCATTATTAGAAATGATCATATATTGATTGTAGAGAGAAACATGTATAGTACAAATATTTGAGTAGACTGACCAGAGCAGTTTAAAAAGCAGTATCAGTCAAAAGACAGACAGTGAGGTATCAGATTTAGATTGTATTGAGTATACAGTCCACACCATATCTATTTTGACAAAGATAACATTTTAAATGTGGCTCTATGCTCCAGCATTTTGGATTTGAGATCAAATTTTTCATATGAGGTGACAGTATATAATGTCACTTTTTATTTGAGGGTATTTTCATACATATATGTTTCACCGTTTAGAAATGAAAGCACTTTATGTATCTAGTCCCCCACTTTTGAAGAAGTCATAAGTATTTTGATAAATTCACTCATAGTGTTTTAAAGTAGTCAAAAGTTTAGTATTTGGTCCGATATTCCTTGAACACAATGACTACATCAAGCTTGTGACTCAAACTCGTTGGTTGCATTTGCAGTTTGTTTTGGGTTATGTTTTGCCCGATAGTAACTGAATGGTGGATGATGACTGGAGTAATTTTCTGTCTAAGTGAGTAGATAACATGTTTCTAAACACTACTAAATTAATCCTGATGATGCCATGATTAAGAAACATCATGATTGAATCATGAATAATAATGAGTGAGAAAGTTACAGAGGCTACAACAAAACATGCTAACCTCTCACCATTACCAATAACAGAGGGGGTATGATCCTTGTTCCTCTGTAACTTTCTCATTCATCAGCATTCACGATTCATTCATGATTATTCATAATCATGGTAGCATCCACATGAATGTAGAAGTGTTCAGAAACATATTCTATTCTTACTGACAATACAAGTGAAGTGACTCCAAAATGACAGGACATTATTCACCATTCAGTTTCTATTGGGAAAAACATCATCCAAAACACAACCAAAACAAACTGCAAATGTATTCAACAAGTCTGTAGAATCACAAGCTTGATGTAATCACTGCAGGTAAGGAATATGGGACCAAATACTAAACTTAAGACTACTTTAATACAATATAAGTGAATATGTCCAAATTATTACGACTTTTTCAAATGTGAGAACTAGATACATAAAGTGCTTTCATTTCTAAACAGTAACACAGATATGTATGAAAATACTCTCAAATAAAAGGTGACATTATATACTGTCACCTAATATGAAACATTTGATCTCAAATCCAAACTGCTGGAGCATAGCACCAAATGTAAAACTGTAAGCTTCACTGTCCAAACACATATGGTGTGGACTATGTGTGCCTGGTAAACACATGTGGATCTGGTGAACAGTTATCACTTGTTGACCAACTACAGGAATACTGACCTCAGAGTCTCCAGTTTACAGTGGGTATTCCCCAGTCCAGCAGAGAGCAGCTTCACTCCTGAATCCTTCAGGTCATTGATACTCAGATCCAGCTCTCTCAGGTGTGAGGGGTTTGAGTTCAGAGCTGAGACCAGAGCAGCACAGCCTTCCTCTGTGACTAGACAGCCTGACAGCCTGCAAAGAGTCAAATCATATTAAAACCACACTGCTATTCTTTGGTGGTGAAAATAGTGGCAGTATATTTTTTCATTCATACCAGTGTCCTGAAACCTTCCATTTATATATTATTATTAGAAAAAATCATAATATTGCTTGTAGATAGAAAAATGTATAGTACAAATATTTGAGTAGACTGACCAGAGCAGTTTAAAAAGCAGTATCAGTCAAAAGACAGACAGTGAGGTATCAGATTTAGATTGTATTGAGTATACAGTCCATACCATATCTATTTTGACAGTGAAGCTAACATTTTAAATGTGGCTCTATACTCGTACATTTTGGATTTGAGATCAAATGTTTCATATGAGGTGACAGTATATAATGTCACCTTTTATTTGAGGTTATTTTAATACATATCTGTTTCACCGTTTAGAAATGAAAGCACTTTATGTATCTAGTCCCCCATTTGAAGAAGTCATAAGTATTCTGACCAATTCACTTACAGTGTATTAAAGTAGTCAAAAGTTTAGTATTTGGTCTCAAACTCGTTGGTTGCATTTGCAGTTTGTTTTGGTTGTGTTTTGGGTTATGTTTTGTCCAATAGTAACTGAATGATGGATGATGACTGGAGTAATTTTCTGTCTAAGTGAGTAGATAACATGTTTCTAAACACTACTAAATATATCCTGATGATGCCATGATTAAGAAAAATTATGAATGAATCATGAATAATAATGAGTGAGAAAGTTACAGAGGCTACAACAAAACATGCTAACCTCTCACCATTACCAATAACAGAGGGGGTATGATCCTTGTTCCTCTGTAACTTTCTCATTCATCATTATTCACGATTCATATATGATTATTCATAATCATGGTAGCATCCACATGAACGTAGAAGTGTTCAGAAACATCTTCTATTCTTACTGACTATACAAGTGAAGTGACTCCAAAATGACAGGACATTATTCACCATTCAGTTTCTATTGGGAAAAACATCATCCAAAACACAACCAAGACAAACTGCAAATGTATTCAACAAGTTAGTAGAATCACAAGCTTGATGTAATCACTGCAGGTAAGGAATATGGGACCAAATACTAAACTTTTGACTAAATGAATTTGTCCAAATTATTACGACTTTTTCAAACGGGAGAACTAGACACATAAAGTAATTTCATTTCTAAACAGTAACACAGATACGTATGAAAATATCCTCAAATAAAAGGTGACATTATATACTGTCGCCCAATATGAAACATTCTATCTCAAATACAAAATGCTGGAGCATAGCACCAAATAATTTTAAACTGTAAGCTTCACTGTCCAAACACATATGGTGTGGACTAAGTGTACCTGGTAAACACATGTGGATCTGGTGAACAGTTATCACTTGTTGACCAAATACAGGAATACTGACCTCAGAGTCTTCAGTTTACAGTGGGGATTCCCCAGTCCAGCAGAGAGCAGCTTCACTCCTGAATCCTTCAGGTCATTGTTACTCAGGTCCAGCTCTCTCAGGTGTGAGGGGTTTGACTTCAGAGCTGAGACCAGAGAAGCACAGCCTTCCTCTGTGACTAGACAGCCTGACAGCCTGCAAAGATTCAAATCCTATTAAAACCACACTGCCTATTCTTTGGTGGTGAAGATAGTGCCAGTATATTTTGTCAACATTTTCAGATACATCAGTTTATTGAAACCTACCATATCTACTTATAAATGTATCCTTATTAAAAATTAAAAATGATCAGAGTATTGCTTGTAGAGAGAAATATATAAAGTACAAATATTTCAGTAGACTGACCAGACCAGTTTAAAAAGCATTATCAGTCAAAAGACAGACAGTGAGGTATCAGATTTAGATTGTATTGAGTATACAGTCCACACCATATCTATTTTGACAGTGAAGCTAACATTTGAAATTTGGCTCTATACTCCAGCATTTTGGATTTGAGATCAAATGTTTAATATGAGGTGACAGTATATAATGTCACCTTTTATTTGAGGGTATTTTCATACATATCTGTTTCACCGTTTAGAAATGAAAGCACTTTATGTATCCAGTCCCTCTATTTGAAGAAGACATAAGTATTCTGACCAATTAACTTATAGTGTATTAAAGTAGTCAAAAGTTTAGTATTTGGTCTGTCGTAGAATTACAACATTATGTTAATCACACCTTTACAGTAGCTTGCGAAAGTATTCTTAATTGGATTGAGGTCTGGGCTTTGACTAGGCCATTCCAAGACATTAAAATGTTTCCCCTTAAACCACTCGAGTGTATGCTTAGGGTCATTGTCCTGCTGGAAGGTGAACCCTCAAGAATTTCCCTGTATTTAGCACCTTCCATCAGTCCTTCAATTCTGACCAGTTTCCCAGTCCCTGCCGATGAAAAACGTCCCCACAGCATGATGCTGCCACCACCATGCTTCACTGTGGGGATGGTGTTCTCGGGGTGATGAGAGGTGTTGGGTTTGCGCCAGACATAGCGTTTTCCTTGATAGCCAAAAGCTCAATTTTAATCTCATCTGACCAGAGTACCTTCTTCCATATGTTTGGGGAGTCTCCCATATGCCTTTTTGCTTATTTTTTTCTTAAAGCAATGGCTTTTTTCTGGCCACACTTCCGTAAAGCACAGCTGTGTGGAGTGTACGGTTTAAAGTGGTCCTATGGACAGATACTCCAATCTCCGCTGTGGAGCTTTGCAGCTCCTTCAGGGTTATCTTTGGGCTCTTTGTTGCCTCTCTGATTAATGCCCTCCTTGCCTGGTCCATGAGTTTTGGATTGATGGTTGTATAATGCAAGGTATCATGGTATGGATGGTTGTGAGGAGAACCCTCCCTCCAGGTGATTAATTAACACCCAACTTCATAAATTAAGGCAAAGACTTAGTGTCCTATGTTGCATTAGTATGTCTGTATAAACAAGCAGTAAATGAACTGGAGACAGATATTTGGCTCCATGTAAATCTTGATGTCTGTTACATGAGAGCACAATGTACCTTTGTATAATTTCACGTATCTGTTCTTCGTCACAAGGACTCAGGAAGACTATAAAGAGTTGTAAACGAATCCTGTTTATTTTGGGGCTTTAACTCGACACCTTAACTGTAACCTTAGCTTTAACTTGGTGACTGTTAACACTCCATTACTGCAGTAATTAATAAAGCTAAATTGCTTTGAGGAAATCTAAAAGTCTCTCCTTTGATTCGAATAATTACCACGACAGTTCCCATATTCCTTGCCGACAATGACTAAATCAAGCTTGTGACTGCCATGATTAAGAAATATCATGAATGAATCATGAATAATAATGAATGAGAGAGTTACAGAGGCTACAACAAAACACCTCTCACTATTAACATCAAATAAAAGGTGACATTCTGTACTGTTGCCTAATATGAAACATTATATCTCAAATCCAAAATGCTGGAGCATAGCAAAACATTTAAAACTGTAAGCTTCACTGTCCAAACACATATGGTGTGGACTATGTGTGCCTGGTAAACACATGTGGATCTGGTGAACAGTTATCACTTGTTGACCAAATACAGGAATACTGACCTCAGAGTCTCCAGTTTACAGTGGGGATCCCCCAGTCCAGCAGAGAGCAGCTCCACTCCTGAATCCTCCAGGTCATTGTAGCTCAGGTCCAGCTCTCTCAGGTGTGAGGGGTTTGACTTCGGAGCTGAGACCAGAGAAGCACAGCCTTTCTCTGTGACTCCACAGCCTGACAGCCTGACAAAGAGATCATCATGATTTCACAAACACAATGTTAATTTAACACAAGTAGTGTAGAAGGACAATGGCTGATGTCTCTTTGTCCTGTCTCGGAGCTCTACTGACAATTATTTCGACCTCATGGCTTGGTTTTTGCTCTGACATGCACTGTCAACCGTGGGACCTACAGTGGCTTGCGAAAGTATTCACCCCCCTTGGCATTTTTCCTATTTTGTTGCCTCACAACCTGGAATTAAAATGGATTTTTGGGGGGTGGGGGGGTGTTGTATCATTTGATTTACACAACATGCCTACCACTTTGAAGATGCAAAATATTTTTTTGGGTGAAACAAACAAGAAATAAGACAAAAAAACAAAAAACTTGAGCGTGCGTAACTACTTTGTAGAGCCACCTTTTGCGGCAATTACAGCTGCAAGTCTCTTGGGGTATTACATTTTTAAATTTTAAATTTCATTTAGCAGTCGCTATCCAGAGCGACTTACAGTTAGTGAGTTTCTGATCTTTTTTTATAACCCAACCCTGATCTGTACTTCTCCACAACTTTGTCCCTGACCTGTTTGGAGAGCTCCTTGGTCTAAATGGTGCAGCTTGCTTGGTGGTGCCACAGACTCTGGGGCCTTTCAGAACAGGTGTACATATACTGAGATCATGTGACACTTAGATTGCACACAGGTGGACTTTATTTCATTTCACTTCACCAATTTGAACTATTTTGTGTATGTCCATTACATGAATTCCAAATAAAAATCCATTTAAATTACAGATTGTAATGCAACAAAATAGGAAAAACGCCAAGGGGGATGAATACTTTTGCAAGGCACATCTAATTTCCAGTGTCTAGTGTATGAGTTTATGTTAAAGGTGAATCAACAGTTACTACATCCATTTTTGGATCCACATCCATTTTTGGATCCACATCCATTTTTGGACTTATTAATTAATGATATCTACCCATTGATTCAGAAAATAATATAACTTATAAATGCCTCATGAGCTTAGTTCAACTGCCATGACCGACTTTGGGAAGCTCTGCTCAGCAGAACCCAAAATACACTTTTTTTTTTACTCCAAACACTGTAAAGCCTCAAAACATGGTTAAAACTATAGTTTTTGTACCATGGATGGTCAGTCTTAGCATCCATCCTCTGTCTATACATTTATGTGGATACATTTCTCCAGCCCATGCCCAGCTTTTTTACCAAAACAGTGGCAGGGAAGACACTTTGTGGGTGGGTGGGTGGGTGGGTGGGTGGATGGATGGATAACTGTGAAGTAATGAGTGACCATTTTAGAAAATCATGGGACATATATTTTTGCTGCTTGTAGCCTATAACTGATGCTTCGTGGTCTTATGCAGCCATCTATTGGAAATTTAGCAATTAAAAGTTATTAATTCACATAAAGACATTGGTGAGGCAGCTGATAAATAAAGTGTATTTTTCTTGTTAATTCTTTAGATCAGTCTCAAACCTGCCCCACCTATCCCACGCCAATTGCTGGACTTTCACATAGAGGTTACTAGGTCACCCAGTTCAAACCACATTTGAAAAATAAAACAAATGTGTCTTATTTATCAAGTGTTCTGCCTTGCAATAACAAATATCATAAAATAACTAATAACAACAAAAAAACAGCAAAACGCTTGACAGGTTTTGATTAACAAAATAATCAAAATATTATTTAGTACTATAATTGTATTTACTAAGATAATATTATTACTAAAATAGTTTCTAAAAGTGTTCTAGGCTACCCTACCCTAGAATTTGGGTTAAGGTTAAGGCTAAAATAGGTTATACCTAGGGTTAGGGGTTAGGGTTATGGCTAAAATAGAATTAGGGTTAAGGGTTAAGGCTAAAATCGGTTATATTTAGGGTAAGAGTTTCTGTATAGCACTTTATGACATCTGCTGATGTAAAAAGGGCTTTATAAATACATTTGATTGATTGATTGATTGATTGATTGTTAGGTTTAGGGTTTGTAAGGCAAAAAAAACAGTATGGGTTTATGGCACTCTTGCGCCTCCCTGTGGCCGTCTGTGGGTACTACATAACTCATTCACGACATCTGCTAGGTTCATAATCTGAGGTAGCAACTGCGTCAGATCTACAAATCCATTAGCTAGACCACCCGATTAGACAACAATCACCCCATTATATCCATTTGGTTTGCAACTCAGTGAACCTGCGCAGCATTCGCTCAATTCCATGCCTACAAACTAAGATTTCGATGAATATCAAATTACCCAGCAGCCATTTAGAAACAACAAGTCGTCAAAAAAATGGTTATTTCTTACTTAAAAAATGTATTCTGGCTGTTTAAATCGTGAAAAAGAGAACAGGGACGTGTTTTTTTTAGATTGTACACTTTTTCTTAAAACATATATGGTTAACCATGACCAGAAACTGTTTAACGTTTGATGGCTACACGCCAGCTATCGTGGTGCAGACAGTGGCTAACCACAACGTGTATTCAGGTGAACAGTGAGGTCGCTCACCAAGTTACCTGAGGTAAACCTAAAGGGTTAACGCTCACTAAGTAGCCGTAACCTTGTTAATAATAAGTTACCTGAGGTAAACCTACAGGGTTAACGCTCACTAAGTAGCCATAACCTTGTTAATAATAAGTTACCTGAGGTAAACCGTTAACGCTCACCAAGTAGCCTTAACCTTGTTAATAATAAGTTACCTGAGGTAAACCTACAGGGTTAACGCTCACTAAGTAGCCGTAACCTTGGTAATAATAAGTTACCTGAGGTAAACCTACAGGGTTAACGCTCACCAAGTAGCCGTAACCTTGTTAATAATAAGTTACCTGAGGTAAACCTACAGGGTTAACGCTCACTAAGTAGCCGTAACCTTGGTAATAATAAGTTACCTGAGGTAAACCTACAGGGTTAACGCTCACCAAGTAGCCGTAACCTTGTTAATAATAAGTTACCTGAGGTAAACCTACAGGGTTAACGCTCACCAAGTAGCCGTAACCTTGGTAATAATAACTTACCTGAGGTAAACCTACAGGGTTAACGCTCACCAAGTAGCTGTAACCTTGTTAATAATAAGTTACCTGAGGTAAACCTACAGGGTCAACGCTCACCAAGTAGCCGTAACCTTGTTAATAATAAGTTACCTGAGGTAAACCTACAGGGTTAACGCTCACCAAGTAGCCGTAACCTTGGTAATAATAAGTTACCTGAGGTAAACCTACAGGGTTAACGCAGGCAGGTCTCATTGATAACAATAGTGAAGCTGGTATTGTGACGCAGAACAATGGGCTGGGAATAGAACATTCTGAAGGCGAGTCGGTGTCACGGAGCTCAATAGAACTAATAGGAGCTGGTAGGGTGAAAAATGACCAAACATAAGGCCTGTTTTTTCGCAATTACATCATAACCAGGGACAGAAGTTAATATTATGAAACTGGGCTCCATGGCGGATGCAATGAACTA
Source organism: Coregonus lavaretus (assembly GCF_964263955.1). Lineage (NCBI taxonomy): Eukaryota > Metazoa > Chordata > Actinopteri > Salmoniformes > Salmonidae > Coregonus > Coregonus lavaretus. Next base: position 199,516 of record NW_028165634.1, on the reverse strand, counting down.
ATTTTATCAGAAATAAACGTTGTAAAAAATGTCACTTGAGGCGCCCCGAAAATAATATTCAAAAGTTCAGTCCTTGGACACAGAGGGATTAAACACTAAAGTTACCGTCCATCTAGTGAAGAGAGGAGAACCGGACAGAGGGATGGTAGGTAGCCAGCATCCGTCAACGAGAGAGGGAGAAGCCCTCCACGGTATTTAACAGGTGGAAGAAACAACCAGGGAGCTCCATCGGTCCACAAGAAAAGCAGGCAGCCGGTGATGATGTAGTGGTAGCTAGGATAACTAGGATGCTGCTGGTAAAGAGTAGCTAGCTTAGCTAGCTGTACCGACTAGCTTGGATAGCTAGCAGGTCGTTCGTCTGTCCCTCGAGGATGATGACGAACCCGTTGAACCACACAATTAAACAAGACTAGCGAGTGAAAAGGATCTGGCTACACTCATACTGTCACTGACCATTAAGCAAAAAAGCAAATTGAACAATAAACTTCGGCGTCTCAACACTGTAACGAACTCTGTCGTTATTTCCCAACATCACCTCAGCCCACTCTGCGCGTAACTGGACAATATGCTTGGCGCCAAACCGTACGTGGACGCGGACAGTTCTTTACGGGGACGCGGACAGTTTCAGAACGCGGACATAAGCACTGCCACACAATAAACTAAACCAAGTCTTTACAGTGGCTTACATTAGTAATATTCATTTTTTATTATGTAAAACAAAATGATTCGTTTTTTAAAACAATGTTTTGAGATCTGGGCCCATATCCAAAAAGCGTCTCAGAGTAGAAAATGTGTCGTATAAGTGCTGAGAATAAAGCCGTTTTAGTCCTACTCTTATGGGTATAAATTAAAGCTATGCATGAAGCCTCTTTATTCATAAGTTTCCCACCTAGTTGGCAGATATTTAGGACACCTCATGAGCTGTACTAACCAGTTAAGAGGTACCAGCAGGTGTCTTGATAATAGAAACATGCAGTGAGTCAGTGGTTCCTGTGCAACATGTAATTGCTTTGGAGCAGTGGCGACCTGTCATTCAGGGCAGAGCCCCACCTGTTTAGCAGATGCTCTTACCCAGAGCGATTTACAGTAAGTGCATTCATCTTAAGATAGCTAGGTGAGACAACCAGATAATACAGCAAACATACAGGATACGAACATTCAATTTCAGCTAAACAATGGATATATAGCGTTTTGCAATAAAAATAATAATAATTATCTACATCTAAAATCTATTAATTAAACATCTGAGAACAGTAATATTGAATATTGAATAAGCAACCATTTCTGATTAAAAAACACATGTGAAAAATTGTGGAAATAGCATTTAGGAAATAAACTCTTAATAATTCTTAAACAAAATTGTAATCTCACCTCTTAGCTTTGGTGTCATGTTCCCCAGAGAGACTCATTTTAGAGGCAGGGCCCCCCTCCTCTCTCTCCCCAGAGAGACTCATTTTAGACCACTGACCCCTAAACAGAGATCCAACATGTTGGTTGTAGTTAACACAGTAATTCTTGAATGTGAATTGTTATCATTTATTAATTATCTCTTACAAAACATTTACTAACAGACATATTGAAACAGTCAGGCTATTTAATGCAATCAAATGAACATCTGGTTGTGACATCTCTTCTCCATGTTAACTGTCAATAATAATAACAAGTCACTGTTTGTTAAGGTAGTTATAGACAGTGCAGCAACACAAGGCCATGTCTCACACTTATTTGTATTCATTAAAAGTCGGCCATTTATTATTTTTGAATCTGTTCTTTTCTAAACGTATCTGAGAATGTAGACAGAAGGGCTAAAACAGGCTTGATTGATCTGTGGGGGATCAGTGATCTATACAGAAAGGTTTTTTGCAACAATTAAGAGATGTTTTATTATTTAAAGTAGGCTAGGTTATAATGTATAACAGTTTTTGTTGTTGTTGTGTAAAGCAGATCAAGGTCTATACCTCAGCCAGTGGTGACCCGTCATTCAGGGCAGGTGGCCTTTCCTGTTTTGCATGTTATTTTGGCATTAATACGTGTCACATATCAGTTTGCAAAAAATGTAAAAATATTATATATATAATTGAGTTAATAAAGCCGCAAAAAAACATGGTCTCTTTTTTGTTTTCTTGAGTAAGGCAGCTCCAAAATGCAGGTGTTTCAGCCTAGCTCAGTGATTTCTGTGGTGGTGGGTCAAGCCAGAAGACAATACAGAGCATTGCTTCGTGATTGGCTCAGTGTTCTGTCACTCATGGGGACACTACGTCACCGCCAAGTCTAAGTGTAGAGTTAGAAAATTCAAGCCCATTGGGTGCTGCCACAGAGTTACATTAGAAGTGCCCATTCAAGAAGGTCATTGGCCACAGATAAAATGACGTCAAATCACATTATATCTACAGTAGCTTTGATTGGACTGATCATGTCAACATCATACTTTCAAAATCTTAGCCAGCAGTCATCATCACGAATCAAGTTGACAATCTACAGGCAAATCCTTTTTAATCCTTGTCATATGAAGAGAAATAATGAAGAGAAATGATAGGACAGCTGTTGGGACTCTGCTGTTGGGACTCTGCTGTTGGGACTCTGCTGTTGGGTCTCTGCTGTTGGGACTCTGCTGTTGGGACTCTGCTGTTGGGACTCTGCTGTTGGGACTCTGCTGTTGGGACTCTGCTGTTGGGACTCTGCTGTTGGGACTCTGCTGTCGGGACTCTGCTGTCGGGACTCTGCTGTCGGGACTCTGCTGTCGGGACTCTGCTGTTGGGACTCTGCTGTCGGGACTCTGCTGTTGGGACTCTGCTTTATGTAGGCCCTGACAGTTTGTGGGCACCGTTTCTCACCGTTATAGTGCAATGAATGTATTGTTTAGTGTTGTGTTGTGGAGTGGCTTTGCTGGCATGCATCCCCCTTTATTTATGTTTTTCCCCACCAAGATTGACATGCTAAAATCACCACTGACCTCAGCTATAGCCTAGATGACCAGCCTAAACCTGTTCAGATCAGTTCCCATAACGTTATAACAGTAACAGTAGCAGGAGCCTAGTCCTGATACAGATGGAGGTCTATACCTCAGCTATAGCCTACATATCCTAGATGACCAGCCTAAACCTGTTCAGATCAGTTCCCATAACGTTATAGACCTAACAGTAGCAGGACAGAGCTTGTAGCCTAGGCATGGTATTTTACATACCATTTCAAACGGAGACCATCAGGTTTGTCAACATAAAATATGCCATTTAGCAGACGCTTTTATCCAAAGCAATTTATAGTCATGCGTGTATACATTTTTTTTTTTGTGTATGGGTGGTCCCGGGGATCGAACCCACTACCTTGGCGTTACAAGCGCCGTGCTCTACCAGCTGAGCTACAGAGGACCACAACGTGATAAGTGATCATAGCTCAAACCTACTCTGACTATTGAATGTCTGACGTCGACATAACCTTATAATAGTTTGTAGTTTAGCCTAGACCTACGAGAGTCTGCCCGTCTTTCCTACATATCAACACATTCATCCGACTTCTAATGTTACCGAGAAATACGTGCCACAGTTTCAACAGCCATTGTGTAACTGCGTAGGCTACACACTTACTTTCACGTTCATATGAGGAAATCACATAACTTCTTACAGTCGCTGGTGCAGCCGCCTGTTCTCTTGCAGATGAAGTAGCTTTTATAGGCGACTCATTCAACCAGCCTAAACAACAGTAAATAAAATATGTCAAATGGTCAAAAGTCAAATCTGATATAGCCATGTACATCAAAGAGAGGTGTATTGCTACAGATGTAGGATCTTAATTTGAGCCAGTTTGCTACAGCAGGAAAATAATCCTGCAGCAACAGGACATTTGAATTATTATGGGAATGGCCGGCAGGGATGTAGCTCAGTTGGTAGAGCATGGCATTTGCAACGCCAGGGTTGTGGGTTCGATTCCAGTATAAAATATTAAAATGTATGCACTCGCAATGTATGTAAGTCGCTCTGGATAAGAGCGTCTGCTAAATGACTAAAATGTAAAAAATCACCATGTAGAATTATGTGTACAGATATAGGATCTTAATTTGATCACCCCCCACTGCATAATACCTTTCCCTCAACGCAGTAAATGTAAAACTTGTAGTGTATTTGAGGTTTTAAAAGGCTTCTGAAGTTTATAATTTCCACTTAGAAATGGCAGACTTGAGTTTCCCTTACTAAAAATGTATCAACCGATACGAAAATGTCCATCAATTATATATCACATTTACTGTTGCTGCAGGAATATTTTCCTGCTGTAGCAAACTGGCTCAAATTAAGATCCTACATATGTACATGCAAATGTACTTGGCGAATAAAGGTGATTCTGATTCTGCAAAGGTTGAGTCTCTAGATTCCCTTGCTGCTCTGGGGAAATAATGAAATGGAAATCATGGGCGATTTAAACTGGGACTGGTTATCTCCAAACTCTGAGACCATGTCATTTGTTATATTTCATCCAATTGATAAAGGAAGCTAGAAGGCTGAACCCAGAAGACAACTCTAAATAAACACTAACTGATATTATCCTAAAATCCTTTCACTCATATTGTTGTGTCTCTTTATTCAATGGACGTTGGGTAGCCTGTGATATTAATATTGTAGCAAACAGCGGGGCAGGGCAGTGAACCCAGGTCGCTGGCCAAAACTAGGTAAACCCTATTGCTGCGATGGGAATAGTAACCTGTCTCACACTGCCCCCTATAAAAGCAAGTCTCGTGCTTCGACTACTCAGACCCCTCACACATCCGGGCCGTGCAATCTGATGGCCTCACAGACACCATACTACTTCTGACACCAATGTAGCAAACAGCGGGGCAGGGAAGCGAACCCAGGTTGCACTTGTAAAAAGGCAAACAACCTACGCATCGCGCCATTGGAGCCAATTGGGTTACTTGGTTGGAATTGCATCATAGTACATGGGAATAATGATGCATTTTATTTAGTAAAGTGGTTTCTTGCATCAAACACAACAACATTTTCAGTCACCTCCTCCTTGTGTGAAGGACAAGTAGATAAACAGGTTAATGTCAAGCTCTGCATGTTTTTTGGAATGTCTCATGGAATGTAGGCTTACATTGAACACCACACATTGGCTGCTACTGTAGGCTGAATGATAGAACAGCTATTTCCACGTTAAATGTTATTGGAGGCCTTTTTTACATTATGATCAAATAGCCTACTTGGTCTCTGTCTAAACTGTAACTTAAATGGGTACAGCCTCAGTGTTCACAGTAAACTCACGCCGGAAGTTGCACAGATCGCTACACTATAGTAGAACTATGATACAATTACATTTATCATACGAAATGTGAAATGTAGAACTATGACGAATGAATATTGATGTATTGAATTCACAGGAGGTTGGTGACACCTTAATTGGGGAGGACGGGCTTGTGGTAATGGCTGGAGCGGAATAGGTGGAATGGTATCATTAATATGAGCCGTCCTCCCCTCAGCAACCTCCACTGATTGAATTTGACTTGCCTACGTCCAGTTAGCGCCATTTTGTATGATTAAACTGTCAAGTCATTATATATTTTCCGTTCTGCTGAGAGCACCTTCCTGATGACTGGCACTCTGTACATTCCTATGGATGAGACCTGAGCTGGAATGTGAAGATAACTGAAGCTAACTTTAGAAAACCAGTATATCTAGCTTGCATCATAGTACACCCCTCAGGCTAAGTTCAGGTTACAGCATGAGGCAGACATCAACAGCCGAGTTGTAGGCTACTACCTGGGTCGTATTCATTAGTTTACACCACAGACAACAGTTTTAAAATGTTACATAAACAGTTTACTCCAAACGCTGTACAACGTGACCTAAACGGTTTCTGTTGCCAAACGTTTTGCTACGGTGGGCACTAATGAACACACACAACCTGTTTTGAGGAAGTGTAAGTTGTTGTTAGTCTTTCCACAGTATTTATTTGTCTCTCTTTCACACAACATACCTTCCTGAGTGAAAAGAGTTAACAGTAGATTAGAAAGAGTAAATGTTGTTGCTTGTTGTGTTTTAAGCCTGTTTTGAGAAGACAAGTCTATAGACCTATGATACAGTACACTCTTAGAAAAAAGAGTTCCAAAAGGGTCCTCTGGCTGTCCCCATAGGAGAACGCTTTTGGGTTCCAGGTAGAACCCTCTGTGGAAAGGATTCTTCATGGAACCCAAAAGGGCTCTACCTAGGACCAAAAAGGGTTCTACAAAGGGTTCTCCTATGGGGACAGCAAAATAACCCTTATAGATTCTAGATAGTGCAGGAGCGATCACCCTGGGGCACACAGATGGAAACAGAACGAATTCACCCCACGCATCTAATTTATATCCAAAACATTTTAAGGAGAGTAGGCCTATTATAACACTGTCCACAAAACATATCATCAACTATATGAATACACATAACAATATCATCAACTATATGAATACACATAACAATATCATCAACTAAATTAATACACATAACAATATCATCAACTATATGAATACACATAACAATATCATCAACTATATTAATACACATAACAATATCATCAACTATATTAATACACATAACAATATCATCAACTATATTAATACACATAACAATATCATCAACTATATTAATACACATAACAATATCATCAACTATATCAATACACATAACGATCGTTGTCTTACCTTTTATATGTCTCTCAATAGAAGTAGAGTCTGGAATGATCATTCGGTGGTGGAAAGTTCCTTTAGTTTGTTCTGCTCATTTCCATATCAGGTTCTACCTGTTCTCTCTCCCACTCCCTGTCTCTTTATAGCTCTTACAATGTGCCTTGGCATACATTCTACAAGTGTCTGGAACTCCAAATGTAGTTCTTATTTAGTGTTCCAAATGAAAACAATTTGATTAAACTGGTTAATATGGTTAAAATACATTAAGACTGAGTAATGCTGTGATTGTTTTTATTATTTTGTATTGAAATGTTTGACTTTATTTTCCCTATGTTCTTTCAATATAGGAACAATTTGTGAAATGACAGCCTTCTGTAAATATGGCAAAAGTCTATGGATTAATTTGATGGTATGTGTCTTGCAACATTATGTAAAATGACAGGTTGAGAAACACTCCATCTTCCTAGGTGCATATATGGGAAGCAACGCAAACTGTCTCCCTATGTGTGTGCCATCCCTAAACATAAAGTGTTTGTGGTTCATTAAAATGATTATTGTCAAGGTAAAAAAAAAAGTGTCTTGAACTCTATTGGAGGGATGTGACATCATTCTTCCACAAGAAATTCCATAATTTAGTGTTTTGTTGATGGTTGTCTTCAATTGGGTTGAGACCTGGTGACTGAGACGGCCATGGCATATTGTGAAACATCAGCAAGTTCAGCAATCTTCATCACTGAAGCTCCTGCCAAACGTGCCCCAACAATCACCAATCGATAAGCTCTTCCCGAGCAGAGTTGCAGTCTCTCTTCGTTGCAGCTCCTCTCTCCCCAGGGGTAACAGCTCCTCTCCCCAGGGGTATCAGCTTCTCTCTCCCCAGGGGTAGCAACTCCTCTCTCCCCAGGGGTATCAGCTCCTCTCTCCCCAGGGGTATCAGCTCCTCTCTCCCCAGGGTTAGCAGATCCTCTCTCCCCAGGGGTAACAGCTCCTCTCTCCCCAGGGGTAACAGCTCCTCTCTCCCTAGGGGTATCAGCTCCTCTCTCCCCAGGGGTAGCAGCTCCTCTCTCCCCAGGGGTATCAGCTCCTCTCTCCCCAGGGGTAGCAGCTCCTCTCTCCCCAGGGGTAACAGCTCCTCTCTCCCCAGGGGTAACAGCTCCTCTCTCCCCAGGGGTAGCAGCTCCTCTCTCCCCAGGGGTAACAGCTCCTCTCTCCCCAGGGGTAGCAGCTCCTCTCTCCCCAGGGGTAACAGCTCCTCTCTCCCCAGGGGTAGCAGCTCCTCTCTCCCCAGGGGTAACAGCTCCTCTCTCCCCAGGGGTAGCAGCTCCTCTCTCCCCAGGATATCAGCTCCTCTCTCCCCAGGGGTAGCAGCTCCTCTCTCCCCAGGATATCAGCTCCTCTCTCCCCAGGGGTAGCAGCTCCTCTCTCCCCAGGGGTAACAGCTCCTCTCTCCCCAGGGGTATCAGCTCCTCTCTCCCCAGGGTAGCAGCTCCTCTCTACCCAGGGGTATCAGCTCCTCTCTCCCCTAGGATGTGAAGACATCGGTGGCTTAGCCCACAGCCAGTAGGAGGGTCCGGGAAGGAATTTCAACAGCTAAATCCATGAATACATCACCAGTGTATTGCCAAAAACCACTCAAGAACTTCAAATATAGACTCTGACCTGTCCAATGGGCCAAACTGATTAAAGAATCCCACAGTACCTAAACACCCTTTCTCTCTCTCTCTCTCTCTCTCTCTCTCTCTCTCTCTCTCTCTCTCTCTCTCTCTCTCTCTCTCTCTCTCTCTCTCTCTCTCTCTCTCTCTCTCTCTCTCTCTCTCACACACACACACACACACACACAGTGCTGTTATTTCTCCCCTCCTCTGTCTCTCTCCATCACATTCTCTGTGTCGTCTATTGATGTCTCTCATCTTGTCTGGTGTCTCTCTCCATCATATCATATTCTTCTGTTGCTGTCTCTGTGTCTTGTCTGGTGTCTCTCTCCATCATATCCTGTTCTTCTGTTGCTGTCTCTGTGTCTTGTCTGGTGTCTCTCTCCATCATATCCTATTCTTCTATTGCTGTCTCTGTGTCTTGTCTGGTGTCTCTCTCCATCATATCCTATTCTTCTATTGCTGTCTCTGTGTCTTGTCTGGTGTCTCTCTCCATCATATCCTATTCTTCTGTTGCTGTCTCTGTGTCTTGTCTGGTGTCTCTCTCCATCATATCCTATTCTTCTGTTGCTGTCTCTGTGTCTTGTCTGGTGTCTCTCTCCATCATATCCTATTATTCTGTTGCTGTCTCTATGTCTTGTCTGGTGTCTCTCTCCATCACCATAAAGGCCTACTCCAATACAACATTGAAAACATGAAAACACGACTACATAACAGCATTAAATACAGTTGGAATATAGTTACAACACTCAAACTGTTTCCATCAAACAGAAAAACAACAAGAAAGCTGGATAAACACATTTAGATTTCTACATACTGCACTTTGCTTCTGCATTACCCATACAGCTGTTTAAGGTCATACAAAGGCAGAGTGCAGTATCAGCATTTAAGGGGTCATAGGTCAGATCAGTGGTCATGGTTGATATGCATGGACAAAAAACCCAACTTTAAAGCCATTTTTCTCAGATTCACTGTTTGCATAGACTGCTCTTTGCCTTTGTAGGGCAGTAGTTCAGGTGGCTTCCCTTGCCCTTAGTCTGCCTCCTGACCCTCCTATCGCCATGGAGACACCTTCCTGAAAACAATGACTCCATACTTTGCTGAAACCTGTTCTGCCAGTTCATGTCCTTAAAGATGAATGTTGGAATGTTCCAATGTGGTTACCCAAAAAGATGCCAAGATAGATCACACATCCATAACTTGTTTCCTGCTTGTAGCAGGCCGCGTTCACAGGAATCCTTTTCTCTAATTATAGGTCACATGATTTCATGAGAATATTTTTCTGGAGTGAGAGTGTAATGCAAGTCAAGGTGTCCTTGGATGAATGTCAACAAGATTTATAACCAGCATTGTTAAATTAACTGTTGTAATAAATAAATACAATATTTGTAAATGTATTGTCACAGACACCGGATAGATGCAGTGAAATGTGTTGTTTTACAGGGTCATAGTAGTACGGCGCCCCCTGGAGCAAATCAGGTGTAAGTGCCTTGCTTAAGGGCACAGACAGATTTTTACCTTGACGGCTCAGGTATTCGAACCAGCAACCTTTCAGTTACTGGCCCCACTAGGTAATCTTACCATACCAGTTCACACCCTAACAGAAGACACTGTTCAAGTGTTCAAATGTAGTCCGTGAAGAGGTATTAGGATTATGTACACAGCTATTCTGCCGTACAATTGCAAACTGCTGCTACACATTTGGTCAAAGATGAGTTCAGACCTAAACAGTGGCGGCTGGTGAAAAATATTCTCGGTGGGGCTGTGCCATACTTTTTTTTTCCTGTAACCATCGCGATATATTTTAACACAAACTGCAGGACAGCAGTGCTCAGTGAAACATTCAGTAATTATTTAATGCCAATATTAAAAAGTTGAGGCATTCTTACACAAAAACATATTACACAAACCCAAGCCTTTCATTTGCATTTAAAGTGAACTTTTTACCATTGGTAGTAAACAGGCAACGCAACAGGCATGCTGTCAGAACAGAGTGGAAAGTGGACAATAACATGAAATTATTATAAAGTTTATAGGAAATCTTACACTGTATAAAAGGATGTATAATATAGAAATGGATATCAAGTGGATGAACTCAAACCTTTGACTGGAAGAATAGCATACAGTATTTTATGATCATACTAAATGTGACTAATTGTTAATGTGCTCCAGAACTGCAACAATTAATTAATACAAAACAACATATATACAGTAATATTAGCAAAGACACTATTAAGACTTTCTAGAGTACCATATATAACTGGATTTTTTATGCTAAGGTCAACTATATACAAAGAAACATGCGGCCAGAGCTGCTCTGTGTGTGTGTGTCTGTCATCTTATTTGTACAGGAATTTTGCCCGTCTGTCCTTCTGAGTGGCAAACCTCTCAATGACCCTTTGATTAAAGTCAGGAATGTCCCTGACAAGTTTCTTCTCCATGGAGAGCATGGCCAGAGCGTTCAGGCGATCCTGTGTCATGCTGTTTCTCAGGAAGGTCTTGATCCTTTTCAGTGTAGAGAAGCACCTTTCTGACTCAGCAGTTGTCATGGGTGTGGTGATGAGGATCTTGAGGAGGCTGGCATTCTCTGTGAAAGTGCTCTGAAGGTTGTTCTCCATGAAGAACTGGTACAGGGGCACTGCACCACTACAAGCCTTGAACTCACTGTTCTCATAGATGAGGGACAGTTCGGTTTTGAGCTTGGCCTTGTTCAACATGGGGTACGCCTCCACGGTTGTTTCAAGCGCTGTATCGGGGAACTTCACACTGTGTTGTGGGAACAACTCTCCGTGCAATAGTGTTGCGCTGATGAGGTGCTGGGTGAAGGAGAACCTCTCTTTGGCATGACTCAGGATGGTATCACATACCTGTAAAAGATACATCATCAGCTTTAATTTGCAATTAAGCTATTTTGATGCAAGTGATCCTGACTGACACATGCCTATGTCCAACTCAAGTATATGATTACCAAGGTGCTGATTGTTCAGGGTTTTGGCTACATACTACCAGGCCTGAAAAAAGTTCTATGGGGAAACACTGACAATTACATCACAACTTACCTCTATAGCCAACCTCTGTTGTTCTCCTGGTCCCAGCATCCTCCGTCGCTTGATGGGCTGTTGCTGCTCGTCAGATGCGCTGTCCCCACACAAAGAGGGAATTGAGGCCCTGGGTCCAAAAAATAAAGTTTAATTTGATAACTTGCAATCAGACTTCTTAGCTCACTGTAATTCCCCCTCAACACACAACCAGTGACTTTTATATATATATATATATATATATATATATATATATATATATATATATATATATATATAGACAGACAGACAGACAGATAGTGTGTATATACACACAAACTATGTCTAGTAACTGCTTTTAACCTGTGATGTACATAATTAACTGATGTTATTACGTTTTAAAGCCTTTTTCTATTACATTTGTGAGAGGGATGCAACATAATTTTGTTCTGCTGTGCACTTAGCAATAAAGTTAATCTTCAATAACAACTAGGCCTCTTCTAGAAATTGACCTGGTGGACACCTGAATAATTATTACAAACTGTGTAGTACTTTCCTGCATTATTATCAACGTCTGATTGTGTCTTTTTGGACAAACACTTGTTCTCGTGGTCGAGTAACAACAACTGCGCTCCTTGAGTGACGGGGTGGTACTTGGAGAGAGACGACCCAAATTGCGGAGTAAACTAGAAAAACGGACGTTACACATGGCGGAGTGGCATTACCACATTTAACAAACCAAACATTGAAATACCGTTATAGAAGGTAAAGTAAAAACCCAAACTGGTCTGTGCATCAATACCGGTATATAGTAATATATAGGCAACATACCGTAAATCTGTATCAATTATGTATCAGTTTTACATGTGACCCATATCAAATTTGCGCATTCACACTGAAGGAGCACACAAATGCAATGCTCATTTGGCGTGATTGTCGTGGTAACACAGGTGAAAAAAAATCCTGAATGGTATCCTAATGGCAGCCATTTTGGTTAGGGAGAAATACAAACAACTCTACTGCCATACATTCCAATTAGACTGAAGGCATACAGTTGTGTCCAAATATATTGGCACCCTTGGGCTTTTCTTAAATAATTCCCTATTTCTTCTAAAATCAGTTGAAATTTGAGAGGAAAAAATGGGTCTCCACACCTTTAATTATATTTCTGTAAACTTAAGTTTACAATTGTAATTTAGAAAATATAGACAAATGTCATGGACTAAATTATTGGCACCCTGGAGCTAGTACTTGGTTGCACAGCTTTTGGCCAAGATAGCTGCCAACATATGCTTATTGTAGACATCAATGAGCTTGCTGCACCTTTTCTGCTGGCAATTTGGCCCATTCTTCAGCAGCAAACTGCTGTAATTCTTCAATGTTTGAGGGTTGCACTCCACCAACTTCTTTTTTCAGATCTTGCCAAAACTAATGTGGTCCCGTGTAGCTCAGTTGGTAGAGCATGGCGCTTGCAACGCCAGGGTTGTGGGTTCGTTTCCCACGGGGGCCAGTATGAAAAAATGTATGCACTCTTAACTGTAAGTCGCTCTGGATAAGAGCGTCTGCTAAATGACTAAAATGTAATGTAAATGTCTTCTCTTTCCTTTTAAAATACTAAAACAAATATAATTGTGACGGCTCTATGATAATCACTCACTTTGATGACCAGACACATTTAGGCTTTTAAACTGTTGTAAGTGAACTATTCATCTTTCTAACAGCATCTTTATCAGCCAATAGTAAATATAGTTATTTACCTGATTGTTAGCATGCTTTCTGTGAACCTCTGGACAAGTGCTTTAATGAAGACAGGGTCGATGTTCCTCTTCTGCAGCTGGCTGAAAAGCATGTCCACATTTGGCATGATCTTGTGGAACAGTGCCAGGAAAAAACAGAAAGCCTCGTCTTCGAGCATCCTCACAAAGCCCCCCGCCTCTCTGACAGTCGGGGCATCAAAGTTCCCAGAGTCTCTGATGGTCTGGAAACACGTTAGGAGGTCATCCCTGTACTCGTACACAGTGTTTACAGCGCGACTGTGGAAGTTCCACCATGTTGTAGAGGCTCTGGGGAGTCTATGCGCAACCACTTCGTCAAGCACGGTGGTTCGCTTGGGAGACCTGGAGAAGAAAGCAGAAAATCCTGCAAGGTCGGAAAAGAAAGTGCCGATCCTGGGGATGCGTGAAGTAGCCTGCTGCATGATGAGGTTCAGCTGATGTGCATAGCAGTGGACGTAGTGCGCATTTTCGTACACATCCACTATTTTACGCTGCACTCCGCCGGTGGCTCCCCTCATCACACTTGCTCCGTCGTAAGCCTGGGCAATAAGTTTGGCCTTTTGTCCATGTGAGAGTATGGTGCTGAGCCTCTCCAGCAGCGCTGTAGCGATGGTGTCGGCGGTTGCGTTCTCGATCAAAATGAACCCGAAAAAACGCTCTTGGACGTTACTTTTAGCATCGATGTAGCGTATCACAAGCACCAACTGGCAGTGGGTGGAAACGTCAGTCGTCTCGTCAGCTTGAATGGCGATAAAATCAGCACTCTTTACTTCCTCCAGGATGTAATCCTTAAGCACTGACAACATACAGTCCAACAGCTCGTTCTGTATCGTCTTTGACGTGCCCTTAAAAACGGTAGCTGTCTTCAGGTGCTCCTCCAGCACACTGTCGAAGGAGGCAACAAAATCCACTAAGCCCCGGAAAATGCCGGGGTTGTCCGAGGAGTCAGTCTCCTCGTGCCCACGCAAGGCCAACTCAAAAGCCCCACAGAACTTCACACAATCGATAATTTTGGATAGAATGTGCCTGTTTTTATCCACCTCCTCATTGTGTTTCCTCACCGCAATCCTGTGGCCGTCATCCAGCTGCGTAGCAATGTTCACCCTTCCTAATACAGCTAGCTTTACAGAGTTGTCCATGTGTGCCCTGGTGTTCTCATGTTTCTTTACCTTCTCTGACAGGTGCTTCATATCCCTCACTCCGGTACCTGTCCATGCTGAATCTGACCCCGTCGTTTTAAAAAGCAAGCACGGAAAGCAAAATAAAGCATTAGCATCAGTGCACCCAGCTAGCCAAGCCTTCCTGGTGTACCAGCTACGGGAGAAGCCGCGCATATACTGCTTCCCTTTCTCGCTAGCCTGCTGTCTGATTGAGAGGTCAGGTTGATCTGGGCCCAGCTCTTTCACCCAAACTTTCTCTGACAAAGTTCTCCTCTCAAACGGATCTTGGAGGAGAGATTTCACCGAGTTAGGGTTGGGTCTTGGAGGAGTAACGTTTGCGTTCGCCATTGTCGTCTAGTAAAAATGGCGCCACTGGAGCCCAGTCCTTATTTTATCAGGGGCGAGCTTGGGGCGATAAAATAATCGCCCTCCTTGGATTCGAATTAAAATCGCTGATTAGCTACATTTTATGTCATACATTCATATCTTAAATTAGCAATTGGCTTAACTGCTACGTAGACCCGCCTCCTCGGGGCACTTTCTGTATCGCCCAGAGCTGACGAGGCGTTTGACAGGCAGAGGAAAGGTTGCGAATATGATTTTCTATCATATCTTACACATATTACTGTGTGCATTCCATATTTCAAACACACAAATATTGACATACTGATGTTTTTATTATTATTATTATTATTTTTATTTTTTTATTTTAAAAAAAAAATAATTTTATTTAAGGGGGCGGCGCCCTAGCGCCCTCTATCGGCCAGCCGCCACTGGACCTAAATCAGGCTTCGTAGTATCTGTTATATCTTGTGACAAAGTGTCCTGGTTCAATTATCTTCAGTTTCAGAGAAAATGGAGGGTCAAATTTGATGCAACTACAAAATCCCAGTAAAAACCAAGGAAACAGCAGTAAGTGAGGTTACTGCCATCTGGCTTTGTTCCACCATGTTCTACTGCAGTTACTACGGTTTTCCTTGATATTCTATCAGGCTCTGAGTTCAGGCCATCCCGACCATCACACTCACCCTCACACACTCCATGAGACAGCCAGTGGTCCAGTTATCACCAGAATAAAACATGGCACAATCACGCAGAAACATTATGGTTTAACTCGCATTGAAATGCAAATACCCAGATAATGGTAAGAAAGATAGCAAACAAAATATTGAAACGCTCGCTAACATAAAGAAAAGGACAGCATTGACAGTAATACAAAGTCACATAAGGATAAACATTCTCCGTGATGAAATAGTTCTTACCTTATGGATAAAAACAGCTTGAGGGTTGCTACAATACAACATTCCAAACATGAAAACACAACTACACAACACCATTAAAAACCACAAGAAAGCTGGATAAACACATTTAGATTTTTTAGATACTGCACTTTGCTTTTGCATGACCCATACAGCTGTTTAAGGTCATACAAAGGCAGAGTGCAGTATCAGCATTTAAGGGGTCATAGGTCAGATCAGTGGTCATAATAAGGTGATACATCAGTGCATTTACACTCATCAACCTACGACATATTTGGCTGAACAGCAAAAACAACTTTAAAGCCTTTTTTATCTTCAGTTGGACTGTTTTCTAGTTGATGCTCTTTGCCTTTGTAGGGCAGTTTATTCAAGCAGTCAACGGACAACAACTCTTAATGCGATCACGGGGAAAACACTTTTGAAAGCAGTTTTGACCTTTGTTAAAACAAGATGGGGATCCAAGCTTTCCATTGATAACACATTTATTTCTATACTCCTACAATTGCGCTAATGCATTGTTTTAAAAATGCAGTTACAACTGGAGTATCAAGCATGGTTTAGGATCATTCACAACAGAGCTCTAACAATCTCACAACGTTCAGTTCAGTGTTAGTGGCTGTTGCTGTGGTTGAATGATGTTGCTTGCAGAATGCAGCCTTGGTGCACCATGGTCTCCCTGTTGGGATCCTGTACTCAGTAGGAGGTAAACCCTGTGATGATGGTGCAGGGTTTTGTGCCATCATTTGCATGAATGCCTCATAGGCGTCGTGGTCAAGTTCAGTCCAGTTTCTTTTTGCCACCCATTGCTTGTGATGTTGGAGGAGAGTTTACTGAATGCCTCATAGGCGTCGTGGTCAAGTTCAGTCCAGTTTCTTTTTGCCACCCATTGCTTGTGATGTTGGAGGAGAGTTTACTGAATGCCTCAGAGGCGTCGTGGTCAGCTTCAGTCCAGTCTCTTTTACTGTCATCCACTGAACTTTTCCTTGTTTACGTTTGAGGTTTTAACCTTGGAGTGTGTGACTGTCACCGGCCCCAGTATCACCAGGTGGTGTCTCCAGTATGACCAAATCAAATCAAATGTTATTTGTCACTTACACGTGTTTAGCAGATGTTATTGCGGGTGTAGCGAAATGCTTGTGCTTCTAGCTCCGACAGTGCAGTAATATCTAACAAGTAATATCTAACAATTTCACAACATATACCCAATACACACAAATCTAAGTATGGAATGGAATTAAGAAAATATACATATATGGACAAGCAATGAGACCAGGTGGTGTCTCCAGTGAGACCAGGCGGTGTCTCCTATGAGACCAGGTGGTGTCTCCAGTGAGACCAGATGGTGTCTCCTATGAGACCAGGGCACTGCTCACAGAAGTTTATTCTTCTTTCTCTGTAGCTCCACCTCCTTTCTTGTTGTCTTCATCTCCTTGGAAGATGGCCGTCTTCTCCTTGGGAGTCTTTGAGTACATTTCCATCTCCCAAGCTGAGAGAACAGGGAGATGTGTTGTGGATATTGTGCAGTGGGCTTGGTCTGGTTGGATTTGGAGTGGATGCCGGTTCTGGGTGCTTTGTTTCCTTGATTGTAATCTTGTTTCCTTTCCTGGTCTCCTTTCCTTTGTTTCTTGATGCTCTGAGTTTTGCTGTTATGGCTGCAATCTCAGTTTCCATTGCCAACTTTTCTTTCCTTGCTTGCAATTCCGCGTGCTCCTTTTCTAAAGCGTGTTTTTGCTTCAAGCCAGCAGCACGTTCTACAAGAACAGCACGTTCAGCTTCAGCTTCAAGTTCCATTCGAGATATGGAGTTGCTGATGACCTTCCACTGGTGAAATTCCTTCCACTTGACTTGGTCGATCTAGACAGACACCAGTCTGAAAGATCAACATGCTCCCTCTCCTCCTTAAACAATTGCTGCACTGAATATTGGAGGGCAATGAATGTGTTCATGTGCTGCTGCAACACTCTTCTGGCTTTGTTCATAGCCCTCACAGGCTTCACATTTCCAGTTAGTCTCTCCTTGAAGATAAATGTTTCCTTATTCGATTTCATTCATTGTTTCCACACAACAATAGGTTCATAAAAATGTAGCAAACACTTTCCAACGTTGAAATTCGTAAAAGCACCCTGATGGCACTTACAACTTGTCTTCACAGTTTCCAGTTCACAGGCAGAGCTTGGCATCAATTCGGTCTATTCCATTGGGCGCGTCTGGGACGCAGCATTCAACAAGGAGGGGGCGCGCAGAGGAAAGAAGGGGGCGCGCAGAGGAAAGAAGGGGGCGCGCAGAGGAAAGAAGGGGGCGCGCAGAGGAAAGAAGGGGGCGCGCAGAGGAAAGAAGGGGGCGCGCAGAGGAAAGAAGGGGGCGCGCAGAGGAAAGAAGGGGGCGCGCAGAGGAAAGAAGGGGGCGCGTAGAGGAAAGAAGGGGGCGCGCAGAGGAAAGAAGGGGGCGGCAGAGGAAAGAAGGGGGCGTGCAGAGGAAAGAAGGGGGCGGCAGAGGAAAGAAGGGGGCGGCAGAGGAAAGAAGGGGGCGCGCAGAGGAAAGAAGGGGGCGGCAGAGGAAAGAAGGGGGCGGCAGAGGAAAGAAGGGGGCGCGCAGAGGAAAGAAGGGGGTGCGCAGAGGAAAGAAGGGGGCGCGCAGAGGAAAGAAGGGGGCGCGCAGAGGAAAGAAGGGGGTGCGCAGAGGACCAGTGCACATTCAAAAGCGCCCAAGGTCTTCTCCTTATCTCAACAAACAAATGTCACTTGTCTTCGTGGTCAGTGTACTTTTTGGCCAATTAATATTACAAGATAAATAAATCAAATAAATCAATCAATCTGAAATCAAATCTAAAGGAAATATTAAATAACAAGAAACGGAATAATGATTTGATTATTCAAATGTTGTGTCTTTAATTAACGGTTCTAGTTCAACCCGTGCACCATACATTTTGGGAAATAAATAGTAATGGCTTCCTAACAACACAAAAAAGTATGAATGGGTCATTCTTCATGTTTTTGATCTTCTATATTATGTAATAGAATAAACAGATAAAGGTTCTGTATTGATATGGGAGCGTGGTATAAATCACTACCCAGCCATTTCACAAGTCGATAGTTTTTCAGTAGCCGCCTTGAATGTCTGAGACGTTTTTCGTAGAAATATAGCTACTTTGACTGGACAATTAGCCTACGATACGAAAAAGCTACGATTGAATAGGTTAAAAGTATAGCCTATCCATTTAGTGAAATGAATGATTGAGGACGACGGGGTTTATGCAGTACTCCATGGTGTCCATCTCTATACCTGTGGTGTCGGTGAAGCAGTAATGGGTCCATATAGGCCTGTTAATGCAGTACTCCATGGTGTCCATCTCTATACCTGTGGTGTCGGTGAAGCAGTAATGGGTCCATATAGGCCTGTTAATGCAGTACTCCATGGTGTCCATCTCTATACCTGTGGTGTCGGTGAAGCAGTAATGGGTCCATATAGGCCTGTTAATGCAGTACTCCATGGTGTCCATCTCTATACCTGTGGTGTCGGTGAAGCAGTAATGGGTCCATATAGGCCTGTTAATGCAGTACTCCATGGTGTCCATCTCTATACCTGTGGTGTCGGTGAAGCAGTACTGGGTCCATATAGGCCTGTTAATGCAGTACTCCATGGTGTCCATCTCTATACCTGTGGTGTCGGTGAAGCAGTAATGGGTCCATATAGGCCTGTTAATGCAGTACTCCATGGTGTCCATCTCTATACCTGTGGTGTCGGTGAAGCAGTAATGGGTCCATATAGGCCTGTTAATGCAGTACTCCATGGTGTCCATCTCTA
>NW_028165634.1:145200-175200 GCF_964263955.1 Coregonus lavaretus | reverse complement strand
TTGGCTGGCCACGCCTCCAACCACACCCGTACCTGCAGCCTTACAGGCGTACTGCCTAATAGCCAACTATCATCACAATACATTGTGTTAACACAGGCTTGGCCGACTATCATCACAATACATCGTGTTAACACAGGCTTGGCCGACTATCATCACAATACATCGTGTTAACACAGGCTTGGCCGACTATCATCACAATACATTGTGTTAACACAGGTTTGGCCGACTATCATCACAATACATTGTGTTAACGTAGGCTTGGCCGACTATCATCACAATACATTGTGTTAACGTAGGATTGGCCAACTATCATCACAATACATTGTGTTAACGTAGGATTGGCCAACTATCATCACAATACATTGTGTTAACGTAGGATTGGCCAACTATCATCACAATACATTGTGTTAACGCAGGCTTGGCCAACTATCATCACAATACATCGTGTTAACACAGGCTTGGCCGACTATCATCACAATACATCGTGTTAACACAGGCTTGGCCGACTATCATCACAATACATTGTGTTAACGTAGGATTGGCCAACTATCATCACAATACATTGTGTTAACGTAGGATTGTCCAACTATCATCACAATACATTGTGTTAACATAGGATTGGCCAACTATCATCACAATACATTGTGTTAACGTAGGATTGGCCAACTATCATCACAATACATCGTGTTAACACAGGCTTGGCCAACTATCCTCACAATACATCGTGTTAACACAGGCTTGGCCGACTATCATCACAATACATTGTGTTAACACAGGATTGGCCAACTATCATCACAAGTACATATATCAACACGTTCATTTGGACAGAGAAGGAACCCTGGGGGCTTTTATAGAATGCTAATGTCTTACACACACACACACACACACACACACACACACACACACACACACACACACACACACACACACACACACACACACACACACACACACACACAATGCTGGAACCTTTGCCATGAGCTGTTAAAGCCATCGTCAGCCATCCTCCTCCTCCTCCTCCTCCTCCTCCTCTTCCTCCTCTTCCTAATATTCTTCCTCCTCCTCCTCCTCCTCCTCCTCCTCTTCCTCCTCTTCCTAATATTATTCATCTTCCTCCTCCTCCTCCTCCTCTTCCTCCTCTTCCTAATGTTCTTCCTCCTCCTCCTCCTCCTCTTCCTCCTCCCCCTCTTCCTCCTCTTCCTAAAATACTTCATCTTCCTCCTCCTCCTCCTCCTCCTCTTCTTCCTCTTCTTCCTAATATTATTCTAATATTATTCTTCCTCCTCCTCCTCCTCCCCCTCCGCCTCCCCCTTTTCTTCTTCCTCCTCCTCCACCTCCTCCTCCTCCTCCCCCTCTTCCTCCTCCTCCTCCTCCTCCTCCCCCTCTTCCTCCTCTTCCTAATATTCTTCATCTTCCTACTCCTCCTCCTCCTCTCCCTCCTCTTCCTCTCTTCCCTGCTAGGGCAGTATGATGTTATGAAACGTTTAGATCTAAATATATACGATGTAGACCATCTGACCTCTTTAGTTGAGCAGCCAGGTCACATCAGATCCACTGCAGTATTAAACTTTTGTCCAGGTCCCCAGGATGCCGGGAGATGCCTTCAAAACTGTCCACTAGGGGCAAACGTGAACACCTATTTTCTATCTAGTAGGTTCGCAGCTTGCTACGGTGTTAAGCCGCGAGCTATGGCTTCGAGGATCGCTAGTTCAATCTCAGTGCTAGTTTAACCTATCCCAAAACCTTAACCCTTACCATAACCAGTCAGAATTAATGCCTAAAGCATTTTTATCTGAGACATTCCCTTTGCCTTCCTGAGCCTTCCTACCCAGGTGTCTCAATGAGCTCTCACAGTCTCACTGCAGAATTAGACATTTTTGCACTTTTCTCTAAACTTCAAATTTCAAAGTAGCTCCAAACGTCAAATTTAGAAGTTGCTCCAAACGTCAAATTTAAGTTAAGGGTCAAGGTTAAGGGTTAAGGTTTGGGGTAGGGTAAACATTTTTTTTTATTTAAATAGTGAGTGTCTGCAACTGGGATTGAACACGCAACCTTTTGATCCAGAGTCATGGGATTACATAACCTTAGCAAAATCCAAGTCTACTTGGTGGTAATAACGCTCACTGTTGCCCCTAGTGGTTGGTTTTTAAGGCATTTCCTGACTTCCTCATGACATGGACAGACGTCCAGTTTAGAAATCAATCTTGAGCAATCTGGCTGGTCTAAAACAGATATTAGACCCAGGTCAGTCTAGTTTCCCTTCAATCCCAAACTTAACGCGGCAATCAGCAATTGAAACAATAACAAAGCTACTCCCCACCCGTTTCGGTAAAAAGCTGAGGGATGGAGCTGTATAAATGTATCCTCTCTCAATGTATAGACAGAGCTATGGATGCAAGGACTGACCATCCATGATATCAACATTATAACTCTAACCTATATAGACCAAGGACTGACCATCCACGATATCAACATTATAACTCTAACCTATACAGACCAAGGACTGCCCATCCACGATATCAACATTATAACTCTAACCTATACAGACCAAGGACTGACCATCCACGATATCAACATTATAACTCTAACCTATACTGACCAAGGACTGACCATCCACGATATCAACATTATAACTCTAACCTATACAGACCAAGGACTGACCATCAACAATATCAACATTATAACTCTAACCTATACAGACCAAGGACTGACCATCCACGATATCAACATTATAACTCTAACCTATACAGACCAAGGACTGACCATCCATGATATCAACATTATAACTCTAACCTATACAGACCAAGGACTGACCATCCATGATATCTACATTATAACTCTAACCTATACAGACCAAGGACTGACCATCCACGATATAAACATTATAACTCTAACCTATACAGACCAAGGACTGACCATCCACGATATCAACATTATAAGTCTAACCTATACAGACCAAGGACTGACCATCCACGATATCAACATTATAACTCTAACCTATACAGACCAAGGACTGACCATCCACGATATCAACATTATAACTCTAACCTATACAGACCAAGGACTGACCATCCACGATATCAACATTATAACTCTAACCTATACAGACCAAGGACTGACCATCCACGATATCAACATTATAACTCTAACCTATACAGACCAAGGATTGACCATCCATGATATCAACATTATAACACACACACACACACACACACACTACACACACACACACACACACACACACACACACACACACACACACACACACACACACACACACACACACACACACACACACACACACACACACGCACACCACAAACACCACACACACACTCTCTTCTGACAGCAGAAGAGGCAGTCTCCCCTGAATAAAGAGAGAGGGAGGGAAACACAACCTCAGATTAAAACATGAAGAAATAAATTCTCTCCTCCAATAGGAAATGACTCATCCGTGAAGGGTTCGGTCACGTCTGGACAGTGTGTGTGTGTGTGTCTCTGTGTGTGTGTGTGTGTGTGTGTTTGTGTGTATTTGTGTCTGTGTGTGTCTCTCTGTGTGTGTGTGTCTCTCTGTGTGTGTGTGTGTGTGTCTCTGTGTGTGTGTGTGTCTCTCTGTGTGTGTGTGTCTCTGTGTGTGTCTGTGTGTGTCTCTCTGTGTGTGTGTGTGTGTGTGTGTGTGTGTGTGTGTGTGTGTGTGTGTGTCTGTGTGTGTGTGTGTGTGTGTGTGTGTGTGTGTGTGTGTCTCTCTGTGTGTGTGTGTCTCTGTGTGTGTCCCAGACATGCTGTGTGTGACAAGCCTGTGATGATACACCTGTTACCAAGTCCCTGCTGACCTCTGGAGTTAGATAGGCAGCGAGAGAATGTGTGTGTGTGTGTGTGTGTGTGTGTATATATATATATACTGTAGCTATAGCCAACCACTGAACATTATCCTGCTCCCAAATATATATACTGTAGCTATTGCCAACCACTGAACGTTATCCTGCTCCCAAATATATATACTGTAGCTATTGCCAACCACTGAACGTTATCCTGCTCCCAAATATATATACTGTAGCTATTGCCAACCACTGAACGTTATCCTGCTCCCAAATATATATACTGTAGCTATAGCCAACCACTGAATGTTATCCTGCTCCCAAATATATATACTGTAGCTATAGCCAACCACTGGACGTTATCCTGCTCCCAAATATATATACTGTAGCTATAGCCAACCACTGAACGTTATCCTGCTCCCAAATATATATACTGTAGCTATAGCCAACCACTGAATGTTATCCTGATCCCAAATATATATACTGTAGCTATAGCCAACCACTGGACGTTATCCTGCTCCCAAATATATATACTGTAGCTATAGCCAACCACTGAACGTTTTCCTGCTCCCAAATATATATATATATATATATATACTGTAGCTATAGCCAACCACTGAACGTTATCCTGCCCCCAAATATATATACTGTAGCTATAGCCAACCACTGAACGTTATCCTGCTCCCAAATATATATACTGTAGCTATAGCCAACCACTGAACGTTATCCTGCTCCCAAATATATATACTGTAGCTAAAGCCAACCACTGAATGTTATCCTGCTCCCAAATATATATAATACTGTAGCTATAGCTACCACTGAACATTATCCTGCTCCCAAATATATATACTGTAGCTATTGCCAACCACTGAACGTTATCCTGCTCCCAAATATATATACTGTAGCTATAGCCAACCACTGAACGTTATCCTGCTCCCAAATATATATACTGTAGCTATAGCCAACCACTGAACGTTATCCTGCCCCCAAATATATATACTGTAGCTATAGCCAACCACTGAACGTTATCCTGCTCCCAAATATATACACTGTAGCTATTGTCACGCCCTGGCTCTGGGACTCTGTTATGTTGAGCCAGGGTGTGTTGTTTCTATGTGTTTTTGTGTGCTAGGTTGAGTATCTAGTTCATTTGTTTCTATGTTGGCCGGTGTGGTTCTCAATCAGAGGCAACGTGAATCAGCTGTTGCTTGTTGTCTCTGATTGGGAACCATACTTAGGCAGCCTGTTTTCCACAGTGTTTTGTGGGATCTTGTTCCGTATGGTTTTGTATTGTAACCAAGGACGTCACGTTATCGTTTTGTTGTTTTGTTCTGGAATAAAAAAGGTATGTTCACTTCTCACGCTGCGCATTGGTCCACTTCCTCCAACGATCGTGATAGAAGATCCCACCCTAACTGGACCAAGCAGCGTGTCCAGGAGCCAACGCCAGAGGTGAATCTAGCGGATATCCACCTCGACTGGGTCAAGCCGGAGGAGAGAGGCTGGACTTGGGAGCAGAGGAGCGAGAGTCTGGCGAGAGCCATGGAGGCCTGGCCCACGGGGAGGAGAGACGCCCAGAATTTTTTTAGGGGGGGGCTCACGCCGTTGACGACGGGGCAGCAGGAGGCCGCCAGGTTACTGGAGTCACTGGTCACCAGGGGGAAGGAGGATGTAGAGGCACGGCGAGAGGTACTGGGATGTGTTGCCAGTCCGGTCCGGCCCGTTCCTGATCCCCGCGTAGGGCCAGTGGTGTGTGTCCCCAGTACGGTCAGGCTTTTTCCTGTCCCTCGCACCGAGCCTGTGGTCCGCATCGCCAGCCCGGTCCGGCATGTTCCTGCCCCTCGCACCAAGCCTGTGGTGCGCGTCGCCAGCCCGGTCCGGCCTGTTCCTGCCCCTCGCACCAAGCCAGTGGTGCGCGTCGCCAGCCCGGTCCGGCCCATTCCTGCTTCCCGCACCAAGCCAGTGGTGCGCGTCGTCAATGCTGAACTGTAGTCAATGAACAGCATTCTCGCATAGGTGTTCCTCTTGTCCAGATGTGTTAAGGCTCTGTGAATAGTAGTGATGGAAATGGCATCTTTCTGTGGATCTGTTGGAGAGGAAGGTAAATTGGAGTGGGTCCAGTGGGCCTGGAATGCTGGCCTTGATGCGGGCCGTGACCAGCCGCTCGAGGGCACTTCATGATGACAGGGGTGAGTGCAACGGGGCGATAGTCATTTGGGTATGTCACCTTGGCACTGGGACGATGGTGGTCTCCTTGACTACAGCCATGATGACAGGGGTGAGTGTACAACAAGTTCTCACAGTCTCACGTCAGAATTAGACGTCCATCCATGTTTCTCAACGTGTTTAAGTTTCAGTTCAGGCATTAACTAAGAATTCCTAAGGTTAGGCATTAACTCCGGACGGTTAAGGTAACGGTTAAGGTTTGGGGTAGGGTTTAAAAACAGAAATATCGAAAACAACTTTCTATCGCTGGATTCAAACATGCAAAACTTTGGAACCAGAGGCAGATGCTTGGAACGAGAGGCAGGTGCTTACTCCCATCCACCATCCTCCTCCACAACGCCCTAGCAAAACCCAAACCTACTAGAAGGTAACAGCGCTCACTGTTGCCCCCTGGTGGCAGGTTTCCGGTCCTCTGTAGCTCAGCTGGTAGAGCACGGCGCTTGTAACGCCAAGGTAGTGGGTTCGATCCCCGGGACCACCCATACACAAAAATGTATGCACGCATGACTGTAAGTCGCTTTGGATAAAAGCGTCTGCTAAATGGCATATTATATTATATTATATTATATCTCGAATACTGTATTGTATCATGGGGGAGTGCGACTGGGCGATAGTCATTTGTGCATGTCACCTTGGTTTTCTTGGACACTGGGTCAATGGTGGTCTCCTTGAAGCAAGTGGGGACTACAGCCCGGGACAGGGACAGGTTGAAGACGTCAGAGAAGACACCCGCCAGCTGGTCAGCAGCACATTCTGAGGACGCGGCCGGGGACGCCCTCTGGGTCGACGGTTTGGTGAGGATTCACAGTTTTCCTCAACGTTACCTCGCAGCACCTCTTTCTAAAGATCTAATTTAACTGTACTGTATACAATAATATTAATATGTATATATGAATAGTGTATAAATAGTGTTTTGTCGTTTCTTGATGTCTTTCCAATTTAACTCTTATATTTAATGTAATATCTTATGTTGTTCTAGTCTATAAATGTTCCGTCGTGTATTTTTACGTTTTATGTGGATCCCAGGAAGAGTTGTTTCTGCATTGTGCAATAGTTAATTGGGATCCTAATAAACATTAAACTTTAAACATCAGCCTTGAAGAGCAAAAGCACCTGGTTGTCCGGAGCAGCGACAGCCTTCCTGAATGGCTCGGTATCGTCTGCCTCGAATCGAAAATAGAATGTGTTAAGCTCGTCTGGGAGGGAGGCTTCGGTGGGCACCACACAGCTGGATTTGTCTTTGTAGTCCTTGATAGCATGTAGTCCTTGATAGCCTGTAGTCCTTGACAGCCTGTAGTCCTTGATAGCCTGCAGTCCTTGATAGCCTGTAGTCCTTGACAGCCTGTAGTCCTTGACAGCCTGTTGTCCTTGACAGCCTGTAGTCCTTGATAGCCTGTAGTCCTTGATAGCCTGTAGTCCTTGACAGCCTGTAGTCCTTGATAGCCTGTAGTCCTTGATAGCCTGTAGTCCTTGATAGCCTGTAGTCTTTGATAGCCTGTAGTCCTTGATAGCCTGTAGTCCTTGATAGCCTGTAGTCCTTGATAGCCTGTAGTCCTTGATAGCCTGTAGTCCTTGACAGCCTGTAGTCCTTGATAGCATGTAGTCCTTGACAGCCTGTAGTCTATGATAGCCTGTAGTCCTTGAAAGCCTGTAGTCCTTGACAGCATGTAGTCCTTGATAGCATGTAGTCCTTGATAGCCTGTAGTCCTTGACAGCCTGTAGTCCTTGACATCCTGTAGTCCTTGATAGCCTGTAGTCCTTGACAGACTGTAGTCCATGATAGCCTGTAGTCCTTGATAGCCTGTAGTCCTTGACAGCCTCTAGTCCATGATAGACTGTAGTCCTTGACAGCCTGTAGTCCTTGATAGCCTGTAGTCCTTGATAGCCTGTAGTCCTGGATAGCCTGTAGTCCTTGATAGCCTGTAGTCCTTGACTTATATACTGTAGCTATAGCCAACCACTAAACGTTATCCTGCTCCAAAATATATATACTGTAGCTATAGCCAACCACTGAACGTTAACCTGCTCCCAAATATATATATATACTGTTGCTATAGCCAACCACTGAACGTTATCCTGCTCCCAAATATATATACTGTAGCTATAGCCAACCACTGAACGTTATCCTGCTCCCAAATATATATACTGTAGCTAAAGCCAACCACTGAACGTTATCCTGCTCCCAAATATATATACTGTAGCTATAGCCAACCACTGAACGTTATCCTGCTCCCAAATATATATACTGTAGCTATAGCCAACCACTGAACGTTATCCTGCCCCCAAATATATATACTGTAGCTAAAGCCAACCACTGAATGTTATCCTGCTCCCAAATATATATACTGTAGCTATAGCCAACCACTGAACGTTATCCTGCTCCCAAATATATATACTGTAGCTATAGCCAACCACTGAACGTTATCCTGCCCCCAAATATATATACTGTTGCTATAGCCAACCACTGAACGTTATCCTGCTCCCAAATATATATACTGTAGCTATGGCCAACCACTGAACGTTATCCTGCTCCCAAATATATATATACTGTAGCTATTGTCACGCCCTGGCTCTGGGACTCTGTTATGTTGAGCCAGGGTGTGTTGTTTCTATGTGTTTTTGTGTGCTAGGTTGAGTATCTAGTTCATTTGTTTCTATGTTGGCCGGTGTGGTTCTCAATCAGAGGCAACGTGAATCAGCTGTTGCTTGTTGTCTCTGATTGGGAACCATACTTAGGCAGCCTGTTTTCCACAGTGTTTTGTGGGATCTTGTTCCGTATGGTTTTGTATTGTAACCAAGGACGTCACGTTATCGTTTTGTTGTTTTGTTCTGGAATAAAAAAGGTATGTTCACTTCTCACGCTGCGCATTGGTCCACTTCCTCCAACGATCGTGATAGAAGATCCCACCCTAACTGGACCAAGCAGCGTGTCCAGGAGCCAACGCCAGAGGTGAATCTAGCGGATATCCACCTCGACTGGGTCAAGCCGGAGGAGAGAGGCTGGACTTGGGAGCAGAGGAGCGAGAGTCTGGCGAGAGCCATGGAGGCCTGGCCCACGGGGAGGAGAGACGCCCAGAATTTTTTTAGGGGGGGGCTCACGCCGTTGACGACGGGGCAGCAGGAGGCCGCCAGGTTACTGGAGTCACTGGTCACCAGGGGGAAGGAGGATGTAGAGGCACGGCGAGAGGTACTGGGATGTGTTGCCAGTCCGGTCCGGCCCGTTCCTGATCCCCGCGTAGGGCCAGTGGTGTGTGTCCCCAGTACGGTCAGGCTTTTTCCTGTCCCTCGCACCGAGCCTGTGGTGCGCGTCGCCAGCCCGGTCCGGCATGTTCCTGCCCCTCGCACCAAGCCAGTGGTGCGCGTCGCCAGCCCGGTCCGGCCCATTCCTGCTTCCCGCACCAAGCCAGTGGTGCGCGTCGTCAATGCTGAACTGTAGTCAATGAACAGCATTCTCGCATAGGTGTTCCTCTTGTCCAGATGTGTTAAGGCTCTGTGAATAGTAGTGATGGAAATGGCATCTTTCTGTGGATCTGTTGGAGAGGAAGGTAAATTGGAGTGGGTCCAGTGGGCCTGGAATGCTGGCCTTGATGTGGGCCGTGACCAGCCGCTCGAGGGCACTTCATGATGACAGGGGTGAGTGCAACGGGGCGATAGTCATTTGGGTATGTCACCTTGGCACTGGGACGATGGTGGTCTCCTTGACTACAGCCATGATGACAGGGGTGAGTGTACAACAAGTTCTCACAGTCTCACGTCAGAATTAGACGTCCATCCATGTTTCTCAACGTGTTTAAGGTTCAGTTCAGGCATTAACTAAGAATTCCTAAGGTTAGGCATTAACTCCGGACGGTTAAGGTAACGGTTAAGGTTTGGGGTAGGGTTTAAAAACAGAAATATCGAAAACAACTTTCTATCGCTGGATTCAAACATGCAAAACTTTGGAACCAGTGGCAGATGCTTGGAACGAGAGGCAGGTGCTTACTCCCATCCACCATCCTCCTCCACAACGCCCTAGCAAAACCCAAACCTACTTGAAGGTAACAGCGCTCACTGTTGCCCCCTAGTGGCAGGTTTCCACGTCATCTCGAATACTGTCTTGTATCATGGGGGAGTGCGACTGGGCGATAGTCATTTGTGCATGTCACCTTTGGTTTTCTTGGACACTGGGTCAACGGTGGTCTCCTTGAAGCAAGTGGGGACTACAGCCCGGGACAGGGACAGGTTGAAGATGTCCGAGAAGACACCCGCCAGCTGGTCAGCAGCACATTCTGAGGATGCGGCCAGGGACGCCCTCTGGGTCGACGGTTTGGTGAGGATTCACAGTTTTCCTCAACGTTACCTCGCAGCACCTCTTTCTAAATATCTAATTTAACTGTACTGTATACAATAATATTAATATGTATATATGAATAGTGTATAAATAGTGTTTTGTCATTTCTTTATGTCTTTCCAATTTAACTCTTATATTTAATGTAATATCTTATGTTGTTCTAGTCTATAAATGTTCCGTCGTGTATTTTTAAGTTTTATGTGGATCCCAGGAAGAGTTGTTTCTGCATTGTGCAATAGTTAATTGGGATCCTAATAAACATTCAACTTTAAACATCAGCCTTGAAGAGCGAAAGCACCTGGTCGTCCGGAGCAGCGAGAGCCTTCCTGAATGGCTCGGTATCGTCTGCCTCGAATCGAGCATAGAATGTGTTAAGCTCGTCTGGAAAAGAAGGAGAGGCTTCGGTGGGGCACCACACAGCTGGATTTGTCTTTGTAGTCCTTGATAGCCTGTAGTCCTTGATAGCCTGTAGTCCTTGATAGCCTGTAGTCCTTGACAGCCTGTAGTCCATGATAGCCTGTAGTCCTTGAAAGACTGTAGTCCTTGACAGCCTATAGTCCTTGACAGCCTGTAGTCCTTGATAGCATGTACTCCTTGATAGCCTGTAGTCCTTGACAGCCTGTAGTCCTTGACAGCGTATAGTCCTTGACAGCCTGTAGTCCTTGATAGCATGTAGTCCTTGATAGCCTGTAGTCCTTGACAGCCTGTAGTCCTTGACAGCCTGTAGTCCTTGATAGCCTGTAGTCCTTGACAGCATGTAGTCCATGATAGCCTGTAGTCCTTGATAGCCTGTAGTCCTTGACAGCCTGTAGTCCATGATAGCCTGTAGTCATTGACAGCCTGTAGTCCTTGACAGCCTGCAGTCCTTGATAGCATGTAGTCCTTGATAGCCTGTAGTCCTTGATAGCCTGTAGTCCTTGACAGCCTGTAGTCTTTGACAGCCTGTAGTCCTTGATAGCCTGTAGTCCTTGATAGCCTGTAGTCCTTGACAGCCTATAGTCCTTGATAGCATGTAGTCCTTGACAGCCTGTAGTCCATGATAGCCTGTAGTCCTTGAAAGCCTGTAGTCCTTGACAGCCTGTAGTCCTTGATAGCATGTAGTCCTTGATAGCCTGTAGTCCTTGACAGCCTGTAGTCCTTGACATCCTGTAGTCCTTGATAGCCTGTAGTCCTTGACAGACTGTAGTCCATGATAGCCTGTAGTCGTTGACAGCCTGTAGTCCATGATAGACTGTAGTCCTTGACAGCCTGTAGTCCTTGATAGCCTGTAGTCCTTGATAGCCTGTAGTCCTTGATAGCCTGTAGTCCTGGATAGCCTGTAGTCCTTGACATATATACTGTAGCTATAGCCAACCACTGAACGTTATCCTGCTCCCAAATATATATATACTGTAGCTATAGCCAACCACTGAACGTTATCCTGCTCCCAAATATATATACTGTAGCTATAGCCAACCACTGAACGTTATCCTGCTCCCTAATATATATACTGTAGCTATAGCCAACCACTGAACGTTATCCTGCTCCCAAATATATATACATATATATATATATATATATATATATATACTGTAGCTATAGCAAACCACTGAACATTATCGTGCTCCCAAATATATATACTGTAGCTATAGCCAACCACTGAACGTTATCCTGCTCCCAAATATATATACTGTAGCTATAGCCAACCACTGAACGTTATCCTGCCCCGAAATATATATATACTGTAGCTATAGCCAACCACTGAATGTTATCCTGCCCCCAAATATATATACTGTAGCTATAGCCAACCACTGAACGTTATCCTGCCCCCAAATATATATACTGTAGCTATAGCCAACCACTGAACGTTATCCTGCTCCCAAATATATATATACTGTATCTATAGCCAACCACTGAACGTTATCCTGCTCCCAAATATATATATATATATATATATATATATATATATATATATATATATATATATATATACTGTAGCTATAGCCAACCACTGAACGTTATCCTGCTCCCAAATATATATATAGCTATTGTCACGCCCTGGCTCTGGGACTCTGTTATGTTGAGCCAGGGTGTGTTGTTTCTATGTGTTTTTGTGTGCTAGGTTGAGTATCTAGTTCATTTGTTTCTATGTTGGCCGGTGTGGTTCTCAATCAGAGGCAACGTGAATCAGCTGTTGCTTGTTGTCTCTGATTGGGAACCATACTTAGGCAGCCTGTTTTCCACAGTGTTTTTTGGGATCTTGTTCCGTATGGTTTTGTATTGTAACCAAGGACGTCACGTTATCGTTTTGTTGTTTTGTTCTGGAATAAAAAAGGTATGTTCACTTCTCACGCTGTGCATTGGTCCACTTCCTCCAACGATCGTGATAGAATATCCCACCCTAACTGGACCAAGCAGCGTGTCCAGGAGCCAACACCAGAGGTGAATCTAGCGGATATCCACCTCGACTGGGTCAAGCCGCGGGAGGAGGAGAGAGGCTGGACTTGGGAGCATAGGAGCGAGAGTCTGGCGAGAGCCATGGAGGCCTGGCCCACGGGGAGGAGAGATGCCCAGAACATTTTTAGGGGGGGGCTCACGCCGTGGACGACGGGGCAGCAGGAGGCCGCCAGGTTACGGGAGTCACTGGTCACCAGGGGGAAGGAGGATGTAGAGGCACGGCGAGAGGTACTGGGGTGTGTTGCCAGTCCGGTCCGGCCCGTTCCTGATCCCCATGTAGGGCCAGTGGTGTGTGTCCCCAGTACGGTCCGGCATGTTCCTGCCCCTCGCACCAAGCCTGTGGTGCACGTCGCCAGCCCGGTCCGGCCTGTTCCTGCCCCTCGCACCAAGCCAGTGGTGCGCGTTGCCAGCCCGGTCCGACCCGTTCCTGCTTCCCCACCAAGCCAGTGGTGCGCGTCGTCAGCCCGGTTCGGCTCGTCCCTGCTCCCCGCACCAAGCCAATGGTGCGCGTCGTCAGCCCGGTCCGGCCTGTTCCTGCTCCCTGCACCAAGCCAGTGGTGCGCTTCGTCAGCCCGGTTTGGCCCGTCCCTGCTCCCCGCACCAAGCCAATGGTGCGCGTCGTCAGCCCGGTCCGGCCTGTTCCTGCTCCCCGCACCAAGCCAGTGCTGCGCTTCATCAGCCCGGTTCGGCCCGTCCCTGCTCCCCGCACCAAGCCTGTGGTGCGCGTCGTCAGTCCGGCACAGCCCGTGCCTGTTCCACCGGTGCCTGGTCCGGCACCGGTCAGCTGCTCCACTCCGGAGCTAGAGCAATCCGCTCCACCAGTGTTCAGTCCAGTTCCGACCAGCAGGGCCAGACCGGACCAGGGGCGCTTTGGGGGGTTAGAGAGGGAGTGGGGGTCATGCCCGGAGCCGGAACCGCCTCCGAGGAGGAATGCCCACCCGGCCCTCCCCTGTTCGGTTTATGTTTGCCGCGGTCACAGTCCGCGCCTTTGGGGGGGGGGTACTGTCACGCCCTGGCTCTGGGACTCTGTTATGTTGAGCCAGGGTATGTTGTTTCTATGTGTTTTTGTGTGCTAGGTTGAGTATCTAGTTCATTTGTTTCTATGTTGACCAGTGTGGTTCTCAATCAGAGGCAACGTGAATCAGCTGTTGCTTGTTGTCTCTGATTGGGAACCATACTTAGGTAGCCTGTTTTCCACAGTGTTTTGTGGGATCTTATTCCGTATGGTTTTGTATTGTAATCAAGGACGTTACGTTATCGTTTTGTTGTTTTGTTCTGGAATAAAAAAGGTATGTTCACTTCTCACGCTGCGCATTGGTCCACTTCCTCCAACGATCGTGACAGCTATAGCCAACCACTGAACGTTATCCTGCTCCCAAATATATATATACTGTAGCTATAGCCAACCACTGAACGTCATCCTGCTCCCAAATATATATGTACTGTAGCTATAGCCAACCACTGAATGTTATCCTGCTCCCAAATATATATATACTGTAGCTATAGCCAACCACTGAATGTTATCCTGCCCCCAAATATATATACTGTAGCTATAGCCAACCAATGAACGTTATCTTGCTCCCAAATATATATACTGTAGCTATAGCCAACCACTGAACGTTATCCTGCTCCCAAATATATATACTGTAGCTATAGCCAACCATCGCAGTTGATATGGTCAGTAGTGACTTTGCCACATGATAGGTAAACAAACAAACAGGCAAGTAGCCTACAAGCGGAGTATGAAAAATGTATGCACTCACTAAAAACAAGCGGATTCAGCAACACGGACACCGATGGAAATTCTTCCGATTTGACAGTTCCCAAAGTACATGAACTGGTTGAATCAACATTGTTTCTACTTTATAGGACAAGGCTTAATCAGTTTTATGGGAAACCAGCCAATAGTGTAAAGCCATAATATAAATGTTTAATGTCTGTTTCCACTAGATTTCGTTACTGACTGACCAGACTGTCTGACCTGCACTGCCTCCTCCTGACTGATATCTAACCAGCCCAGAGGCTTGAAGAGACATTAGACTGTCTGACTGATATCTAACCAGCCCAGAGGCTTGAAGAGACATTAGACTGTCTGACTGATATCTAACCAGCCCAGAGGCTTGAAGAGACATTAGACTGTCTGACTGATATCTAACCAGCCCAGAGGCTTGAAGAGACATTAGACTGTCTGACTGATATCTAACCAGCCCAGAGGCTTGAAGAGACATTAGACTGTCTGACTGATATCTAACCAGCTCAGAGGCTTGAAGAGACATTAGACTGTCTGACTGATATCTAACCAGCCCAGAGGCTTGAAGAGACATTAGACTGTCTGACTGATATCTAACCAGCCCAGAGGCTTGAAGAGACATTAGACTGTCTGACTGATATCTAACCAGCCCAGAGGCTTGAAGAGACATTAGACTGTCTGACTGATATCTAACCAGCCCAGAGGCTTGAAGAGACATTAGACAGTCTGACTGATATCTAACCAGCCCAGAGGCTTGAAGAGACATTAGACTGTCTGACTGATATCTAACCAGCCCAGAGGCTTGAAGAGACATTAGACTGTCTGACTGATATCTAACCAGCCCAGAGGCTTGAAGAGACATTAGACTGTCTGACTGATATCTAACCAGCCCAGAGGCTTGAAGAGACATTAGACTGTCTGACTGATATCTAACCAGCCCATAGGCTTGAAGAGACATTAGACTGTCTGACTGATATCTAACCAGCCCAGAGGCTTGAAGAGACATTAGACTGTCTGACTGATATCTAACCAGCCCAGAGGCTTGAAGAGACATTAGACTGTCTGACTGATATCTAACCAGCCCAGAGGCTTGAAGAGACATTAGACTGTCTGACTGATATCTAACCAGCCCAGAGGCTTGAAGAGACATTAGACTGTCTGACTGATATCTAACCAGCCCAGAGGCTTGAAGAGACATTAGACTGTCTGACTGATATCTAACCAGCCCAGAGGATTAAAGAGACATTAGACTGTCTGACTGATATCTAACCAGCCCAGAGGCTTGAAGAGACATTAGACTGTCTGACTGATATCTAACCAGCCCAGAGGCTTGAAGAGACATTAGACTGTCTGACTGATATCTAACCAGCCCAGAGGCTTGAAGAGACATTAGACTGTCTGACTGATATCTAACCAGCCCAGAGGCTTGAAGAGACATTAGACTGTCTGACTGATATCTAACCAGCCCAGAGGCTTGAAGAGACATTAGACTGTCTGACTGATATCTAACCAGCCCAGAGGCTTGAAGAGACATTAGACTGTTTGAGCTACACTGCCTCCTCCTGTGAGAGCCACGTCAGGCGACACTACACCGTTCCAACAATGCAAACACACATCCTGGTCGAGGTCACTGGAGACGGGGGGACACAAAGGCCACCATGGCAACGCTGGAAAGACACAGACAAAGATAACTCAAGAGGTAATTTTCTGTTATTTAACGTTCCTGAATGCCATTGACAATACCCCAATTTGATAAATACTCCTATTTGATAAACAATTTCTTTGTATTTCAGTTAGAGAAACTAAACTGTGAACTGTGTGTGTCATGCTTAGGAAAGTGACACTAAGGAGGAGGAGGAGGAGGAGGAGGAGGAACGGGGGAGCTTCTGTAAAAAGATGAAGATGCAAGTTATTAAAGTGGAAGAAGATTCTGCTGAGGAGAATTCTGACAAACTATTGAGGAGGATATATGAGCTAGAGCAATAGAACAGAAACATCGATATAGACTTGAAGCAGGAGAACTCTGAATTAAAGAAAACTTATAAGGACTTGAAGCAGAAGAACTCTGAGCTAGAGAACACTTCTGAAGACTTAAAGCAGAAGAACTCTGAGCTAGAGAAAACTTATGAACACTTGAAGCAGAAGAACTCTGAACTAGAGAAAACTTATGAACACTTGAAGCAGAAGAACTCTGAACTAGAGAAAACTTCTGAAGACTTAAAACAGAAGAACTCTGAACTAGAGAAAACTTCTGAAGACTTGAAGCAGAAGAACTCTGAGCTGGAGAAAACGTATGAAGACTTGAAGCAGAAGAACTCTGAACTAGAGAAAGACTTGGAGCAGAAGAATCAACAGGAAAAGTAATGTTCTATAAATTAAGCTCAGACTACACTAAAAGAAGGCGCTATCTAGAACCATAACGGTTCTTCAATTATCTTCGTAGGAGAACCCTCTGAAAATAAACATTTTTTGTTACAAGTGGAACCCTTTCACCACTAAAAGGTTCTGAGTAGAACCTTTTTCACCACCCAAGGGTTCTACCTGAAACAAAAAAGGGTTTTCCTATGGGGACAAATGAAGAACCCCTTTGAGTGTAGTATCAAAATAACTATAAATGGGAATTCTCTTCTTGGAGATAAGTGTCAGAATCTGGGCACTAAACTCGCTGTTTTTGTGTTTTAATCACTGTTTATATCCATTTCTACTCAGAACAGACTAATAATACCCACCCAGTCCTGTAGATGAATACCTCTCTGAGTGGTTTTACAGTGTCCCAGTCCTGTAGAGGAATACCTCTCTGAGTGGTTCTCCAGTGTCTCAGTCCTGTAGATGAATACCTCTCTGAGTGGTTCTACAGTGTCCCAGTCCTGTAGATGAATACCTCTCTGAGTGGTTCTCCAGTGTCTCAGTCCTGTAGATGAATACCTCTCTGAGTGGTTTTACAGTGTCCCAGTCCTGTAGATGAATACCTCTCTGAGTGGTTTTACAGTGTCTCAGTCCTGTAGATGAATACCTCTCTGAGTGGTTTTACAGTGTCTCAGTCCTGTAGATGAATACCTCTCTGAGTGGTTTTACAGTGTCCCAGTCCTGTAGATGAATACCTCTCTGAGTGGTTTTACAGTGTCTCAGTCCTGTAGATGAATACCTCTCTGAGTGGTTTTACAGTGTCTCAGTCCTGTAGATGAATACCTCTCTGAGTGGTTCTACAGTGTCCCAGTCCTGTAGATGAATACCTCTCTGAGTGGTTCTACAGTGTCTCAGTCCTGTAGATGAATACCTCTCTGAGTGGTTTTACAGTGTCTCCGTCCTGTAGATGAATACCTCTCTGAGTGGTTTTACAGTGTCCCAGTCCTGTAGATGAATACCTCTCTGAGTGGTTTACAGTGTCTCTGTCCTGTAGATGAATACCTCTCTGAGTGGTTCTCCAGTGTCCCAGTCCTGTAGATGAATACCTCTCTGAGTGGTTCTCCAGTGTCCCAGTCCTGTAGATGAATACCTCTCTGAGTGGTTTTACAGTGTCCCAGTCCTGTAGATGAATACCTCTCTGAGTGGTTCTACAGTGTCCCAGTCCTGTAGATGAATACCTCTCTGAGTGGTTCTCCAGTGTCCCAGTCCTGTAGATGAATACCTCTCTGAGTGGTTCTCCAGTGTCCCAGTCCTGTAGATGAATACCTCTCTGAGTGGTTCTCCAGTGTCCCAGTCCTGTAGATGAATACCTCTCTGAGTGGTTCTCCAATGTTTCTCCACTGTGTTTAATCTACATGATATATCAGCTCTTACTGGTCAGAATTGAAGGAATGATGGATGGCGCTAAACACAGGGAAATTCTTGAGGGAAACCTGTTTCAGTCTTCCAGAGATTTGAGACTGGGACAGAGGTTCACCTTCCAGCAGGTCAATGACCCTAAGCATACTGCTAAAGCAACACTTGAGTGGTTTAAGGGGAAACATTTAAATGTCTTGGAATGGCCTAGTCAAAGCCCAGACCTCAATCAAATTGAGAATCTGTGGTATGACTTAAAGATTGCTGTACACCAGCGGAACCCATCCAACTTGAAGGAGCTTGAAGGAGCTGGAGCAGTTTTGCCTTGAAGAATGGGCAAAAATCCCAGTGGCTAGATGTGACAAGCTTATAGAGACATACCCCAAGAGACTTGCAGCTGTAATTGCTGCAAAAGGTGGCTCTACAAAGTATTGACTTTGGGGGGGGTGAATAGTTATGCATGCTCAAGTTTTCTGTTTTTTTGTCTTATTTCTTGTTTGTTTCACAATAAAAAATATTTTTCATCTTCAAAGTGGTAGGCATGTTGCGTAAATCAATTGATACAAACCCCCAAAAAATCAATTTTCATTCCAGGTTGTAAGGCAACAAAATAGGAAAAATGCCAAGGGGAGTGAATACTTTCGCAAACCACTGTATATCATGTATAGTTAAAATTAATATATTTTGTTTAACTGATTGAACAAACTTTTTTTTCTTTACTTTTATTTGTGGTTTTACCTGTTTATTTTCATATCAGCCCTTTTGAGCTTCCCATCCTCACCTGAACACCGTTTTTACCTGTTTATTTTCATATCAGCCCTTTTGGGCTTCAAGCCTCACCTGAACACCGTTTTTACCTGTTTATTTATCTGCAGTGTTTTGTCTTTCACTTCTTTTCTTTGGTGTGAATAAAACCTAAAACCTAATTGAGAAATGGTTTCACTTGCAATGACTTGTTATGTTTAAACCGTGATTTAAACTGAGACTCAGTGATATGACATGTAAGGCTGTGTGTCTGCTTGATTTCATATATGTACCTGATTTCCATTCAGACTGCTTTGTCCAGCCAAGTGGCACTTTGTGGGATACATTGAATGTAATGGAGTTGAAGTTGTGTTCCCAGCAGTCCACAGGATGGCGCCAGAGCAGCATAACTGGACGGGTGGGACCTGAGTAATAAACCAGGGAAATACACTATATATCAAATCAAATCAAATCAAATTTTATTGGCCACATGCGCCGAATACAACAGGTGCAGACATTACAGTGAAATGCTTACTTACAGCCCTTAACCAACAGTGCATTTATTTTTTTTATAAAAAAAGTAAAATAAAACATCAACAAAAAAGTGTTGAGAAAAAAAGAGCAGAAGTAAAATAAAATAGCAGTAGGGAGGCTATGTATACAGGAGGGTACCGGTGCAGAGTCAATGTGCGGGGGCACCGGCTAGTTGAGGTATTATGTACATGTGGGTAGAGTTAAAGTGACTATGCATAAATAATTAACATAATATACACAAGTATGTGGACACTCTTGAAATGAGTGGATTCTGCTATTTCAGCCACACCCGTTACTGACAGGTGTATACAATAGAGCACACATAGTTACACAGTGCTTTCGGAAAGTATTCAGACCCCTTGACTTTTTCCACATTTTCAGGCTTATTCTAAAATTGATTAAATCGTTTTTTTTCCCTCATCAATCTTCACACAACATCCTATAATGACAGTTATGGGTTTTTAGAACTCCTGTGTTGTCTTGGTTGTGTGCTTAGGCTCATTGTCCTGTTGGAAGGTGAACCTTCACCCCAGTCTGAGGTCCAGAGCGCTCTGGAGCAGGTTTTCATCAAGGATCTCTCTGTACTTTGCTCTGTTCATCTTTCCCTCGATTCTGACTAGTCTCCCAGTCCCTGCCACTGAAAAACATCCACACAGCATGCTGCCACCACCATGCTTCACCGTAGGGATGGTGCCAGGTTACCTCCAGACGTGACGCTTGGCATTCAAGCCAAAGAGTTCAATCTTGGTTTCATCAGACCAGAGAATCTTTTTTGTTTCTCATTGTCTGAGAGTCCTTTAGGTGCCTTTTGGCAAACTCCAAGCGGGCTGTCATGTGCCTTTTACTGAGGAGTGGCTTCCGTCTGGCCACTCTACCATAAATACCTGATTGGTGGAGTGCTGCAGAGATGTCCTTCTGGAAGGTTCTTCCATATCCACAGAGGAACTCTGGAGCTCTGTCAGAGTGACCATCGGGTTCTTCGCAGGTTCTTCGTCACCTCCCTGACCAAGGCCCTTCTCCCCCGATTGCTCAGTTTGGCCGGGCGGCCAGCTCTAGGAAGAGTCTTGGTGGTTCCAAACATCTTCCATTTAAGCATGATGGAGGCCACTGTGTTCTTGGGGACCTTCAATGCTGCAGACATTTTTTGGTACCCTTCCCCAGATCTGTGCCTCGACACAATCCTGTCTCGGAGCTCTACGGACAATTCCTTCGACCTCATGGCTTGGTTTTTGCTCTGACATGCACTGTCAACTGTGGGACCTTATGTAGACAGGTGTGTGCCTTTCCAAATCATGTCCAATCAATTGAATTTGAAGTTGAATACATGTCCTTTCCTTTAATCACTGTATATTCCTCCTTTTTAATCACGTTGTTTTCCCGCTCCGATGTCCGTCTCGAGTCCTTTTCTGCCGTCCATGACGATGTTAACTCCAGTGGTGGAAAAAGTACCCAATTGTCATACTTGAGTAAAAGTAAAGATACCTTACCAGAAAATGACTCAACTAAAAGTGAAAGTCACCCAGTAAAATACTACTTGAGTAAAGTCTAAAAGTATTTAGTTTTAAATATACTTAAGTATCAAAAGTAAATGTAATTGCTAAAATATACTAAAGTATCAAAAGTAAAAGTACAAGTATAAATAATTTCAAATTCCTTACATAAAGCAAACCAGACGATTTTCTTGTTTTTAAAATGTACGTTCAGCCAGAGGCACACTCCAACACTCAGACAATTTACAAACAAAGCATTTGTGTTTAGTGAGTCTGCCAGATCAGAGGCAGTAGGGATGTTCTCTTGATAAGTGTGTGAATTGAGTGTTGGAGTTTGCCTCTGGCTGAACGTACATTTTAAAAACAAGAAAATTGTCTGGTTTGCTTTATGTAAGGAATTTGAAATGATTTATACTTGTACTTTTACTTTTGATACTTTAGTGTATTATAGCAATTACATTTACTTTTGATACTTAAGTATATTTAAAACCAAATACTTTTAGACTTTTACTCAAGTAGTATTTTACTGGGTGACTTTCACTTTTAGTTGAGTCATTTTCTAGCAAGGTATCTTTACTTTTACTCAAGTATGACAATTGGGTACTTTTTCCACCACTGGAGTTAACATTGTCATGGACGGCAGAAAAGGACTCGAAACGGACATTGGAGCGGGAAAACAACGTGATTAAAAAGGAGGAATATACAGTGATTAAAGGAAAGGACATTTATTCAACTGTGAAGACAAACCTTTTAATTAAATCTGCTAAACGAGTGAATTTAGGAGGAAACATCAGTGAGTGAAGTGAATGAAGATCACGTGACTGAGGAAAATATTGCTGTGGTTGAGGACAATATTGAAGTGAGTGACAATCAGGAGCTTATTGAGAAACGAAAAATTATTGGAATTGTTGGAACCATTGGACAGTTTGATAAAAATATTGAGCAGTGGAGCTCATATACAGAACGGTTTGAATATTTTGTTCTTGTAAATGACATGGATGAGGACAACATTGTGCCTACATGTTTTAGTGTAATGGGGCCAAATACATTTAATTTAGTAGGCAGCCTGCTACAGCCAGACAGAACAGGTAATAAGACGTATGGGGATATTGTGGAGATACTTAAAGGACATTTTTCACTAGAACCACTAGTTAATGCTGAAAGGTTCAGGTTCCACAGGAGACATCAGGAAGAGGGAGAATCAGT
Organism: Coregonus lavaretus; assembly: GCF_964263955.1. Taxonomy (NCBI): domain Eukaryota; kingdom Metazoa; phylum Chordata; class Actinopteri; order Salmoniformes; family Salmonidae; genus Coregonus; species Coregonus lavaretus. Next base: position 152,904 of record NW_028165634.1, on the reverse strand, counting down.
AACAATGTTTGCTGCTGCATTAAAGAAACTACCAGAACACTGAGTTTAATGCTGTTCTAAACGACATCATTAGAGACAGACTAGTATGTGGGCTACGGAGTGAAGCTACACAAAAGAGACTGTTGACTGAAAGTCATCTGACCTTGGCAAAGGACATTGAAATCAGTGTGTCCATGGAACTAGCTGCTAAAGAGGCTCACCAGTTGAGTTCATCAGGAACTTAGTGGGTTCATCTAACAATCCTAATCATCAGCTGATACATTTTAATCTCATACACAGGGTAAACCGTCCACCTAGAAAACATCATTTAATAGAAATCACAACCGCTCCTCTGTGTGATCTATGTAATCAAGGTGCCTTGGGCTCCTTTAATCATATGTACTGGGAGTGACCAGGGGACATGTTTTGGAAAGAGGTATCCTCATACCTTGTTCCCCCAAACTGTTATTACTGAATGATAATTCACCACTGTCATTACAGCAAAGACGTATAATATTGTCAGGTTGGACAGCAGCTAAAAAGATGTTGGAACTAAGATGGCAACCACCACACCTCATTGGATCAGCACTTTTATAGATATCATTTATTTAGAACTATCCACTGCTAGGATCCATGGGGCTAGCCAAACAACAATTGCAGCTGAAACCATAAAATAACTCCTGTAGTGGGTTTTACCCAATAGATTGACCGTTAATTATCATTTTTGTGCAAATGTGTACCTTGATTTACAGTGGAGGAAAAACGTATTTAGTCAGCCAACAATTGTGCAAGTTCTCCCACTTAAAAAGATGAGAGAGGCCTGTAATTTTCATCATAGGTACACGTCAACTATGACAGACAAAATGAGAAAAAAAATCCAGAAAATCACATTGTAGGATTTTTAATGAATTTATTTGCAAATTATGGTGGAAAATAAGTATTTGGTCAATAACAAAAGTTTCTCAATACTTTGTTATATACCCTTTGTTGGCAATGACACAGGTCAAACGTTTTCTGTAAGTCTTCACAAGGTTTTCACATACTGTTGCTGGTGTTTTGGCCCATTCCTCCATGCAGATCTCCTCTAGAGCAGTGATGTTTTGGGGCTGTCGCTGGGCAACACGGACTTTCAACTCCCTCCAAAGATTTTCTATGGGGTTGAGATCTGGAGACTGACTAGGCCACTCCAGGACCTTGAAATGCTTCTTACGAAGCCACTCCTTCGTTGCACGGGCGGTGTGTTTGGGATCATTGTCATGCTGAAAGACCCAGCCACGTTTCATCTTCAATGCCCTTGCTGATGGAAGGAGGTTTTCACTCAAAATCTCATGATACATGGCCCCATTCATTCTTTCCTTTACACGGTTCAGTCGTCCTGGTCCCTTTGCAGAAAAACAGCCCCAAAGCATGATGTTTCCACCCCCATGCTTCACAGTAGGTATGGTGTTCTTTGGATGCAACTCAGCATTCTTTGTCCTCCAAACACGACGAGTTGAGTTTTTACCAAAAAGTTCTATTTTGGTTTCATCTGACCATATGACATTCTCCCAATCCTCTTCTGGATCATCCAAATGCACTCTAGCAAACTTCAGACGGGCCTGGACATGTACTGGCTTAAGCAGGGGGACACGTCTGGCACTGCAGGATTTGAGTCCCTGGCGGCGTAGTGTGTTACTGATGGTAGGCTTTGTTACTTTGGTCCCAGCTCTCTGCAGGTCATTCACTAGGTCCCCCCGTGTGGTTCTGGGATTTTTGCTCACCGTTCTTGTGATCGTTTTGACCCCACGGGGTGAGATCTTGCGTGGAGCCCCAGATCGAGGGAGATTATCAGTGGTCTTGTATGTCTTCCATTTCCTAATAATTGCTCCCACAGTTGATTTCTTCAAACCAAGCTGCTTACCTATTGCAGATTCAGTCTTCCCAGCCTGGTGCAGGTCTACAATTTTGTTTCTGGTGTCCTTTGACAGCTCTTTGGTCTTGACCATAGTGGAGTTTGGAGTGTGACTGTTTGAGGTTGTGGACAGGTGTCTTTTATACTGATAACAAGTTCAAACAGGTGCCATTAATACAGGTAACGAGTGGAGGACAGAGGAGCCTCTTAAAGAAGAAGTTACAGGTCTGTGAGAGCCAGAAATCTTGCTTGTTTCTAGGTGACCAAATACTTATTTTCCACCATAATTTGCAAATAAATTCATAAAAAATCCTACAATGTGATTATCTGGATTTTTTTTTCTCAGTTTGTCTGTCATAGTTGATGTTTACCTATGATGAAAATGACAGGCCTCTCTCTTTTTAAGTGGGAGAACTTGCACAATTGGTGGCTGACTAAATACTTTTTTCCCCCACTGTATATATAAAAAACATGGGGGACTGGAAGTGATGCAGACATTACCCTCAGGTCAAGAAGGCATTACCTCTTGGTCTACTGGTCAAGACACAGGTTTTTCCCATGGGACACCTGGGTACAGATCCCGCCCATGAAATGTGCACACCTCTCCCAAGGCACCATTCCACTGCTTCCACCAATGTAGTGTTTTTTTGCAAACAGCAACGGTGTAATGCCCCTTTCGTCTCAAACCCGGGTCTCCCTGCCCGTAGGCAAACAAATATATTGTAGTGAATTCAGGGGGTAGCCCCAAACGGGTTTTGAACCTGGGTCCATCAACTGTCAAGCCATCACCTTAAGCGTGTTAGGTTCTAAATGAACCTAGTAAAACTCAGGGACGTTTAGTAAAGCTCAAACCAAGTTTATTCACCCATTGGATCATACAGCTGCATAAGACAAAAAACATATTCACACAAGCACTGGTATTTAACCCTTTCTCCTATGCTGAGCCCCTCCTTCCCCATCTGAACAGCCAATACACCTCTGTTGCTATCCAGAAGATTAGTGATACATGTTCTTCCTCACTTCATCTAACCTGACCTCTGCCCAAATTGCTCACTCCTCCCCAACTCACGGCTGTCATGTTGACTTGTACCAGACTGTGTCTCTTCTCCTCCAATAGGATCCCTGATGGCTAACAATAACATATCCTGACAGAATTGAAACGTTGTACATTCCCTTCTCTCCCTCAGTGACATGAATAAGTCTATTTCATGTTTAGAAGTCAGAACCCAACAAGCGCTACGCCAAGAGGTCCGATCCTCTCGATGATGTGGCTAGGTGTTGGATTAAGGTTGCTACATTACCCCCTTCCTTGGGGAAAGCATGCCCCCACACTCTTTATAGCAAGTCTCTCACGTGTACACGCCTCTTTGATGGCCTCTTTGATGGCCTCACACTTCTGACACCAATGTAACAAATTAAGGGATAGCTCCAACCGGGACTCGAACCCGGTTCCAGCGACTATCAAGCCAACACCTTATCCATTACACCGAGAGATCAGCAGGTGGTAATTGGTAGGTGTTGGGTTCAGCTTGCTACAGTATATACTTATATAGGGCAATGTGTGATCTGGGAGCGGCAGCACTACCACTAGTGCTCCTGACACAGCCGAACACAATCTTTACCTTCTGAACCTTAAAAACTGACCTAAAGTCAGATACATTTAGACATGTGAGCAGCAAGTGTAGGGTTAATGGAGTGAAGTGGGGGATGGGTAGGACCACCATTATCAACTATATGTCTATGAATGCATTACTATTAATGCGTTACTAAAACGGATGGATGCTCTTCATCAACACCATCTCACCTATGAAACTAGATATCAGCAATCAATCAACAAGACTAATGAAATGGAGCAAATGAAGACATTAGAACTGCTAAAGGTCAGATATTATATTCTGACACCAATTTCCTACTGGTAGATTTTGTACATGATCTGTCAATCCTGAGAGCAACGCTCTCTCTCCTCCTCTTCCCCCATCTCTCTTTGCTGGGGTGAAGTTTCCCCTAGATACAGATCTAGGATCAGCTTCCCCTCCCCCAAACCTAACAAGGATCATTAGTGGGAGGAATTTAAACCTGATCTAAAGCCAGTGTCTATTTGGGAAACTTGTCCCCTCCCCAACAACTCTACATGTGGATGCGGCTTCCTCCATCTCACCATGTTCACAAAGAAAACGGCAGTGTATTTCAGCTGTAGGTATTTTGAAGTTACCAGCTATATTATTTGAATTGAATTGACCTAGCTTCATTATTATTCAACAATAACTGGGCCAATGTAGCCGTAGCAGCAGTGGTGGTTCTAGAACATTCCCAGTGGGAGGGGCCAGGCTGGGGCCAGTTGTACTGTTAGAGGGGCCAGTTACATCACACATTATTGTTGTCATGTCGTTTTCTTCACTGCATTGCAGACATTAATAGACAAATGACCATGTTTATAATCATTCAATTATTTATTATTTGCATTTACATTTTGACATTTGCATTACATATTCACTATCAGTTACATCAACTGTATTCTACGGTTTTTGTGGTTTCTTGCAAAAAGATCCGCAAATGCATCTGGATTCAAGGCCTTTGCCCTCCTTGACTCAAACCTTAATACACCTAAATTGCTTAATCTCTCATCTGACATTGTGGCCCTAAGATACGTTTTCACCAGCTTTAGTGCAGAAAAACTCTGTTCACAAGAAGCGGTACTAACAGGGATTGAAACAGCTATTCTACACAGTTTGAAGAGCTGAAAGAAAACTTCTTTATAAGGCTGAATGAATAATGCTATCTCTACTACACTGGAGGGTCTCTGCATGCCACTCTGGATTTTTGATGCACATATGACCCCGATGTGAAGACATACAGTCTTTCTAGTAAGGAGAAGAACTGTCCTACCTCAGGGACAGCTTTGACTGTATCCACTAAAACTAAGTGTAGACAGTGTGCACTGCAGTGGAGGTAAAAGGCTTTGCTTGTTCTTTAATGCGTTGCCTGGACGCCTGAATGCTTGCCACTCATAACTGAAGCACCGTCATATGCTTGGCCTACTAGGTTGTTTTTGTATTCAAGACCATGACTTTCTAATATGTGTATGATTTAGTCAGTAAGCCCTGCTGCATCTAGTGGATCAGCCGATTCAAAGTGGAGACAGCTCTCATGGACAGCTCCACTGAAATAGTACCTGAGTACTGGAGATATCTGATCCTTTTGTTTTAACATCTTTTGTTTTCCGTCTGCCATTATGCTGAAGACCTCACTGTCTTTCACTTCTTCTATCATCTCTGTTGGAACCATGTCTGCCAAACAACTCAGAACCTCATTCTGAATCCCTTTGCTTGTGTATTTTGCATTATGAATGGAAGTCAACCTTTTTTTCCACAGTTGTGTCATGCTTAGCTATTGTTTCTAGGATTGCCATGAAGTTCCCTTCATTATCAGACTCTGCAGACTCATCGTGTCCTCTTTGTGCAATGTTTTGTGTGGCTGTAAGTAGTAGTACTTCTCCTATTGTTTTAATATAGTCCCCATTTTCTTGAACCTGTTTGTTGTGTTCCTTGTTTAGGGCATTTACCAGTGTTGCATTACTTTTTACAGCTTTCTGATAGACTCTCCATGTAATCATTGCTTGTTTGTGCCACTCAGCCCTTGCATGAATTGCAAATTCCCCCTCTTTTTAAGTTGCCTTCTTCCAGTTGTTAAAGCCCAATTTTGAATCAAATCCAGTCTCTGAGACAGGCGTAACAAAACACAGAGTCTGATTTGTTTGAATATTGAAGCCAGGGGTGGATGTGGTACCAGGCCGCCTTGAAGCTCCTCCTCCTGTCCCCCATCAGAGTTCTTGGGTCCATGTTCATCACTGGCTGCACCGGTGGCTCCTCCCGGGATTGGCTGACATCACTCTCAGTCTCTCCAATGGTCTTCCTGCTGTCTCTCTCTGCTCTCTCTTGCTCTCTCCACACCTGAACCCTCTGGCTCTGTCTGACTTTCTGCCTTGTCTTTTCTTTGGAAGAAACATGACGTCCTTTTTTCTCTTCATGTTGGTGACAACTATAGAGCAAAAGCAATGGGGACCAAGCTTATTCATTCATTTACTGAAAATAACTGACTCGCTAGGTAGCTAGCTTTCATGTCTAACCTTTTAACGGTACAATGCGTTTACTGAGTGTGGTTTAAGTAAAAGCATTCAGAAACATGCGTTTTTGATCAAATATTATACCCTTTTTCATATTGCCATACATTTTCGATGCCTGACTGTTAGAATTAGCTACAAAACTAAACCAAAAACAATGCAAACGAATACATAGCCCAGGATTCAAGCCAATTCGTTAATTAATTCACAAAGAAAGTAACAAACGGACAGGTTAACATTAGCTGATCTAACGTTACACTTCTGTAATGCATTTAATAGTTAACGATGTTACAAATACAACATATTCAACATGTTGCTCACCTCTCTTTATTTCCTTCTTCTTGCTTGAACGATATTATTTGCGCCAAATTTCTTTCAACTAATGAATAGAAAACAACTTGCAGATCCATGTGGTACGATACTGTTTGTGTTCCGCCTAAAGGAGTCCCAGTAGTAAATGTGTTGGGTTACTTTAGTGTTCCGCTTCGCCACTGTCTAATAATCGCAAAAATGTATTCTGTGATAATTATTTCAGACTCTGCATTTAGAGGGGCCACAAGGGGGTCCAAGCTTGTTGTCACAGGGGCACTGCCCCCCGCCCAGAACCGCTAGTGTCTCACAGCCCTTCTTCGGCCTCGGTGGATGCTAGCTCAGAAGAAGCACCAGTATGGTTCAGAATGGCGATGGACAAGGGTATAACTAAAATCCAAGAGACACTTTCTGAACGCCTCAGCAAAATTGATGTGCTGGTCGATAAACTCCACGAAGACCAGAAAGTCACAAAGGGAACGAGTGACAAAGTTACAAAAAGACCATGCTGACCAACAGGCTGCCATCCTGGACGTCCGCGAGGAAGTGGCTCAAAAGCACTAGAAGTTGGAAGACGCCATCTCTAAACTCGAGAAATTAGATTCTTACGTAAATGTCCAAAAGTGCTTGAATTTGAGATTTCAAGGTTTCCCGGAGGCCGTGGAGGGATCTCCTTTCTACAGGAATGGAGTCCCAAAATTCTGGATCTACCCCCTTTCGCGCACCCACTGGAAATGGAGAGGGCCCATCGCACCCTACCGGAGGCGGGTGCTGGCCAGGTTGCACCCAGGGCATTTGTCATTACATTCTACGGTACCAGGACACTGTCCGCATCGTCTCTGCTGCCCGAGCAAAGGGAGAGCACAAGTACGGAGATGCCAGAATCATGATCGTTCCGGATCTTTCTCCCATACTACACAAGAGGAGGATGGCTTTCTCCCCACTGAAGAGGATGGTGATTGACTCAGGAGGATGGTGATGTTTAACTAATTGTCTCTATTTTATATTTGAATGCCGTTTGGTTGACGTTTGTGTGTGCGGGTAGGCGCTGTGGGTGACTATTAACACATCCTCTGTTGTTGTTGTTGTTGTTGTGTTGTTGAGACATGCTCAAGTGAGGATAAATAGACCAGTCATTATTGTTGCCGATGTTTGTCTCTTTGATTGAAATTGTATTTTGTGACTCGACTAACAATATATTCGTGTTACAGGGAACAGTCAATGCACTTCTAATGCCATGTCATATAATTTTAGAATGAACCTCTTTGGGGCGATGCTATGCATAGCAGGTACATCTAGCTTAAAGACTAGCGTCTAAGGGTATGGTTTATTAACACTCTCAGTTGGGGAGGGGTTGGTGGGTTTGGGGTAGGGTCAGGGTATTAGCTCACCAGATGGTTACTAT
>NW_028165634.1:140000-145000 GCF_964263955.1 Coregonus lavaretus | reverse complement strand
ACAAAGAAACAGGGCTACGTTCAAGAACACAAAGAAACAAGGCTATGTTCAAGAACACAAAGAAACAGGGCTACGTTCAAGAACACAAAGAAACAAGGCTATGTTCAAGAACACATAGAAACAGGGCTACGTTCAAGAACACAAAGAAACAGGGCTACGTTCAAGAACACAAAGAAACAGGGCTACGTTCAAGAACACAAAGAAACAGGGCTACATTCAAGAACACAAAGAAACAGGGCACAAGGAACACAAGGTGAACTGAGAAAAATAAATACAGAACCTTAAATTGATTACATAGATCACACAGAAGAGAGGTTAATATGTTCATTAAATGATGTTTTCTAGGTGGAAAGGTTTACCCTGTGTATGAGATTAAAATGTATCAGCTGATGATTAGGATTGTTAGATGAACCCACTAAGTTCCTGATGAACTCAACTGGTGAGCCTCTTTAGCAGCTAGTTCCATGGACACACTGATTCCAATGTCCTTTGCCAAGGTCAGATGACTTTCAGTCAACAGTCTCTTTTGTGTAGCTTCACTCCGTAGCCCACATACTAGTCTGTCTCTAATGATGTCATTTAGAACAGCATTAAACTCACAGTGTTCTGGTAGTTTCTTTAATGCAGCAGCAAACATTGTTACTGATTCTCCCTCTTCCTGATGTCTCCTGTGGAACCTGAACCTTTCAGCATTAACTGGTGGTTCTGGTGAAAAATGTCCTTTAAGTATCTCCACAATATCCCCATACGTCTTATTACCTGTTCTGACTGGCTGTAGCAGGCTGCCTAGTAAATTAAATGTCTTTGGCCCCATTACACTAAAACATGGAGGCACAATGTTGTCCTCATCCATGTCATTTACAAGAACAAAATATTCAAACCGTTCTGTATATGAGCTCCACTGCTCAATACTTTCATCAAACTGTCCAATGTTTCCAACAATTCCAATAATTGTTTGTTTCTCAATAAGCTCCTGATTGTCACTCACTTCAATATTGTCTTCAACCAAAGCAATATTTTCCTCAGTCATGTGATCTTCATTCACTTCACTCACTGACGTTTCCTTCTAAATTCGCTCATTTAGCAGATTTAATTAAAAGGTTTGTCTTCACAGTTGAATAAATGTCCTTTCCTTTAATCACTGTATATTCCTCCTTTTTAATCATGTTGTTTTCCCGCTCCAATGTCCGTCTCCAGTCCTTTTCTGCCGTCCATGACGATGTTAACTCCAATGGTGGAAAAAGTACCCAATTGTCATACTTGAGTAAAAGTAAAGATACCTTAACAGAAAATGACTCAACTAAAAGTGAAAGTCACCCAGTAAAATACTACTTGAGTAAAAATCTAAAAGTATTTGGTTTTAAATATACTTAAGTATCAAAAGTAAATGTAATTGCTAAAATATACAAAAGTATCAAAAGTAAAAAGTACAAGTATAAATCATTTCAAATTCCTTACATAAAGCAAACCAGACGATTTTCTTGTTTTTAAAATGTACATTCAGCCAGAGGCACTCTCCAACACTCAGACAATTTACAAACAAAGCATTTGTGTTTACTGAGTCCCCCAGATCAGAGGCAGTAGGGATGTTCTCTTGATAAGTGCGTGAATTGGACCATTTTCTGTCCTTTTGGGTGTCAGGGAAAATGTATGGAGTAAAAAGTACATTATTTTCTTTAGGAATGTAGTGAAGTGAAAGTAAAAGTAGTCAAAAATATAAATAGTAAAGTCAGGTACAGATACCCCCCAAAAAACTACTTAAGTAGTACTTTAAAGTATTTTTACTTAAGTACTTTACACCACTGGTTAACTCTCTTTCTTAGCTAGCTCGACTATGCACTTGCCTCTGCTAGCAATACACTGTGCTAACATTAGCCTAGACTGGACCACAGAAAATAACAGTTTTAAACAGTTGTAAAAACCCACTTCTTCCAGACAGAATAGTTCCTGTAGATTCAGACTTACTCATCACCAATCTTTTGTTATGTCTCGTTGGTTTCATAACCACGTCTGTATAACAATTCAATAATGATGAGACAGGAGACAGGAATCAGTTCAACCATTTATCTGGAACGTGATCATCTCAACACATACAAACCCCCATGATGCTCTGCGGCACAACTCCAATATACAACAAATACATAAGTAAATGGACACAAAACAAAACTCATAGAGGAATTTAAATGTTCATTTCTAGAAAGTAGGGCCATGGGATTGGGTCAGAAAGGTCAGTATGTTTGATAACTGGTTACAGAGGTGACACAACAAGCATAAGGTCCATTATAACACAGTGAAGTAGAGGTGGGAGCTAAAAGCAGACATGGACAGTGAGACGGTGTGAGGAGGTCAGGGGTGAAACACTAGATCAGGACAGGTAGAAATGGCAGGGCTGGAAATAGACACAGAAACACATTCTGATCATGGCTCAGACCTGACCTGAGACACCCAAACAGAAGATGCTATAGCAAAGTCCTGTCCAGTAGGCTATATGGGATTTCCTTTCATCAAAATCCAAAACATGGAAATGTGTCCAGTGTGTGTGTGTCCAGTGTGTGTGTGTCCAGTGTGTGTTTGTGTGTGTGTCCAGTGTGTGTGTGTATGTCCAGTGTGTGTGTGTGTGTGTGTGTGTGTGTGTCCAGTGTGTGTTCACTGTGTGTTCACTGTGTGTCCACTGTGTGTCCAGTGTGTGTGTGTGTGTCCAGTGTGTGTGTGTCCTATGTGTGTGTGTGTTCAATGTGTGTGTGTCCAGTATGTGTGTGTGTTCAGTGTCAGTGTGTGTGTGTGTTCAGTGTGTGTTCAGTGTGTGTGTGTCCAATGTGTTTGTATGTGTGTGTCCAGTGTGTGTGTGTGTGTGAATCCAGTGTGTGTATGTGTGTGTGTGTCCAGTGTGTGTGTGTGGATGCGTGTCCAGTGTGTGTGTGTGTGTCCAGTGTGTGTGTGTATGTGTGTTTGTCCAGTGTGTGTGTGTGTCCAGTGTGTGTGTGTGTTCAGTGTGTGTTCAGTGTGTGTGTGTCCAATGTGTATGTATGTGTGTGTCCAGTGTGTGTGTGTGTGTGAATCCAGTGTGTGTATGTGTGTGTGTGTGTCCAGTGTGTGTGTGTGGATGCGTGTCCAGTGTGTGTGTGTGTGTCCAGTGTGTGTGTGTCCAGTGTGTGTGTGTGTGTGTGTGTGTGTGTGTGTGTGTTAACGTGTGTGTGTTCAGTGTGTGTGTGTATCCAGCGTGTATGTTTAGTGTGTGTGTGTCCAGTGTGTGTGTGTGTGTGTGTGTGTGTGTGTGTGTGTGTGTTCAGTGTGTGTCCAGTGTGTGTGTGTGTGTTTTCAGTGTGTGTGTGTCCATTGTGTTTGTGTATCCAGTGTGTGTGTCCAGTGTGTGTGTGTGTGTGTTCAGTGTGTGTGTCCAGTGTGTGTGTGTGTGTTCAGTGTGTGAGTGTGTGTGTGTGTCCAGTGTGTGTCTGTCCAGTGTGTGTGTGTGTGTTTGTGTGTGTGTGTGTGTGAGTCCTGTGTGTGTTTGTCCAGTGTGTGTGTGTGTCCAGTGTGTGTGTGTGTTCAGTGTGTGTTCAGTGTGTGTGTGTCCAATGTGTATGTATGTGTGTGTCCAGTGTGTGTGTGTGTGTGAATCCAGTGTGTGTATGTGTGTGTGTGTCCAGTGTGTGTGTGTGGATGCGTGTCCAGTGTGTGTGTTTGTCCAGTGTGTGTGTGTCCAGTGTGTGTAAGTGTGTATGTGTGTGTGTCCAGTGTCTGTGTGTGTGTCCAGTGTGTCTGAGTGTGTGTGTCCAGTGTGTGTGTGTGTCCAGTGTGTGTGTGTGTGTCCAGTGTGTGTGTGTGTGTCCAGTGTGTCTGAGTGTGTGTGTCCAGTGTGTGTGTGTGTTTGTGTGTGTCCAGTGTGTGTGTGTCCAGTGTGTGTGTGTGTGTGTCCAGTGTGTGTGAGTGTGTGTGATCAGTGTGTGTGTGACCATTGTGTTTGTGTATCCAGTGTGTGTGTCCAGTGTGTGTGTGTGTGTTCAGTGTATGTATGTGTGTCCAGTGTGTGTGTGTGTGTCCTGTGTGTGTGTGTCCAGTATGTGTGTGTGTTCAGTGTCAGTGTGTGTGTGTGTGTTCAGTGTGTGAGTGTGTGTGTGTGTGTGTGTGTGTGTGTGTGTGTGTGTGTGTGTCCAGTGTGTGTGTGTCCTCTGTGTGTGTGTGTGTGTGTGTGTCCAGTGTGTGTGTGTCCAGTGTGTGTGTGTGTTCAGTGTGTGTGTGTGTGTGTGTCCAGTGTGTGTGTGTGTGTCCAGAGTGTGTGTGTGTCCAGTGTCCAGTGTGTGGGTGTGTTTGTCCAGTGTGTGTCCAGTGTGTGTGTGATCAATGTATGTTTGTCCTGTGTGTGTGTGTGTCCAGTGTGTGTGAGTGTGTGTGTGTGTCTGTCCAGTGTGTGTGTGTGTCCTGTGTGTGTGTGTGTGTGTCAGGTGTGTGTGTGTGTGTCCAGTGTGTGTGTGTCCTGTGTGTGTTTCCTGTGTGTGTGTGTGTGTCCAGTGTGTGTGAGTGTGTGTGTGTCCAGTGTGTGTGTGTGTCCAGTGTGTGTGTGTGTCCTGTGTGTGTGTGTGTGTGTGTCCAGTGTGTGTGTGTGTCCTCTGTGTGTGTGTGTGTGTGTGTGTGTCCAGTGTGTGTGTGTCCAGTGTGTGTGTGTGTTCAGTGTGTGTGTGTGTGTGTCCAGTGTGTGTGTGTGTGTGTGTGTCCAGAGTGTGTGTGTGTCCAGTGTCCAGTGTGTGGGTGTGTTTGTCCAGTGTGTGTCCAGTGTGTGTGTGATCAATGTATGTGTGTGTGTGTGTGTGTGTGTTCAGTGTGTTTGTTCAGTGTGTGTGTGTGTGTGTCCAGTGTGTGTGTGTGTGTGTCCAGTGTGTGTGTTTGTGTCCAGTGTGTTTGTTCAGTGTGTGTGTGTGTGTGTCCAGTGTGTGTGTGTGTCCAGTGTGTGTGTGTGTGTCCAGTGTGTGTGTGTGTGTGTGTGTCTAGTGTGTGTGTGTGTG